>NC_092702.1:5000-282500 GCF_964275005.1 Diadema setosum
ATTGAGCCCTAACTCTAACCCTAACCCTAAACCATAACCCTAACCCTATCCCTAACTTAACCCTAAGCCTACCGGTCAATCCGGGGTAGTGGCACACACAGCTGACAGTTCATCATTGATCCTCCAGGACTTAACAGTTCAATCAGGACCATTATCATGTATCGGTTAGGCTAATTAATCACTTGGACACATCAGAACCAGGTAATACCTCATGTTCATTGTAATTACCTGAACTCTTCATTCAGGTATGCTTTATTGAGACTGTTGAAATTTTTCTGGCATTTGACATTTCCTTATGTTTAGTGCTACAGTCAGGTCTTGTGGATTGTTCGTTTATCTGAATATTTGTTGCACTATTTTGAAGGTCCGTTCGCCGAAAATAAATTACAGGATTCGTTTTTCCGAAGGTTTTTTTTTATATTTTTTATTAAATAAGGTTCATTAGTCCGAAAGTGAAATGAGGTTCTTCTTCACTAAACTAAGCTTTGGATTGACATTGATTGAACCGTGTCCATACTAGACACTCTAGACATCATGATAGCAATGTTCATTGCTTTTTATGATTCTTGTTAACAGGAAAGTGAGTGGAATTCACGATTTCTAGCTCATTACAAATCAGAATTTAAAGACTTAAGAACGTATAGATTTATTGAATACCATAACTCTGCACCAGACCATTCTCTTTCATTACATATCATGTGACGTCATTGCCACGCTCTTCGTACCGTTCAGTTTCACACATTCGACTTTATGCGATGTGACTTCGACTTCTTGCCAGTTGACTGCATATTTTGAATGTCATTGAATAAAACATTGAGAATGTAACAGATAAACATAATATTTTACTGGTTACTCATTTGTCTTGATGAGAACAATTTATTGAAGAAGCCTTTATTTCTACAATTTTACAATAGGATTTTCAAACAAACTACGTGTGTTGTACATGAAATAAGCATCTATCGAAAAAAAAGTGCCATCGTCTTTGTGTACCAAGCAACGTAAAATCCAAAGAAACAAAAAGAATCTTGAACTTTGTCTAACCTGTAACAATTGAAAAACAATAAGGGAAAGGATACATGGGAGTATTTTATACACCATATCATAAAAGTGTGACTGCATTAAGTTTGATCATAATTATGCTACACCCATGTAAAGTGTCGTTCGCAGAATGATGGAATTGACTATTGATATTTTTTGTAAATCTTAAACCTTTAAAATTCTACTTTTCAAAAAACAATTCTTCAGTTTATTCATAAAGTTGTTAGTGATAAATAATTCTCACAACCTTTTTTTTTAAATAAACACAATTTATTAATGAAATATTGGTGGGTATTACCCCAAGCAATTATACCGTAACTAGTTCAAATATGGAAATATGAGACTATGACGTAAAATGTGAGTGGGAGAGAAATACTTCAACTTATTAAGACAATGTAATACCAATATTCCGAGATATAATCTTACAGCAATCGTTGATATGAAATTTTCGTGACATCCTATCATCTGTATAAATACCAAGAAAATCAATTGATGAAACGCTTTCAATAGGAGTGTCATCAAGTATGACGTTGCCAGGCAGCTTTTCAAGTGAATTCCTAAAAACAAAAACTTAGTCTTTTGCAAATTAACTCTTTATGTGCCACGTTGGCACGCCTAACGGCATGCCAAGTTCGCATATTCTGCTCAAACGCAAAGTCCCGCCCAAACCGATCGATAAATCGCCAACAATATTCCATGAAAGCGTTTCTCGCAGTTCCATCTCTTTCACATGTAATTTGCATTTTATGTGGTGATTGACATCGAGCAGAGTTTATTACTGGATTTGCTAGTAAATTGGCATTTTCTCTACAATTTTTGCTCATTACTTGCTCAGGGTAACAAAAATCTATTAAAGTTACACAAAATTAAATAAGAGGTTTTTCCAAAGAATGCCTACGTTGTTGTCTCAATAATGTGGCACACATGAGTTTTACACCATGGCACATAAAGAGTTAAGTGATAATTTGTTTGCCCGTATCCATTGTGTAACGTGTTTCAGGTCTTTACTGATAGTAACGGTTAAGTTGGATTATAATTATTGTAAGATGAAGTGAAAGATGAAATGGGAGGCTACGTCATATTTTGTCATGAAGTATATGACAGAAACTCTTTGATACCTACAAGAACACAATTATATTTTCCCGTCGAGATTCCCCGAGTGACTTTGAAGGAGTTTCCAAGTGAGCCTATTTGTTTGCTTTGTTTACTTTTGTGCTGTTTGGAATTAAATGCTTTTCTTTGAAAAGAATGAATGTAATCACAGACGCAGACATTAGTTGACTTCGGAAGCGTCAGCAAATCGAGACATCTGTTGTACATTGAACACAAAACTAAGGTAGTGAGTGCATGGAACAATGACTCTTTTTGCTTCTTTATTTTTGTAATTTAATTTCACTTTATGTCGGTAATTTCGGCTAACAGGTCACCTTATACTAGTGAGTTGGAGTCTTGACAAAAATACTCCTCCTAAGTGATATGCAGTACTCGTGCCTTTCACTTTCGCACTTGGAAGTAAATTACACGTACAGCAACAAGTTAGGGGTGCCCATTGTATCTTTGACCCTGTCCCTCGTAGCTGTATTGGCTAAGATGGTCCTTACTTCGAGCGGGGTTAAATCCGGGTTTTTAGCCAGGAACAAAGCCGCAGCTCCTGTGAAACCAGAAAAAGTAAGAATTTAAGTTTCTGTCTGCCCGAAATGTGTTCACATGACAGATAGTGCAGGATGCGGATAGTAAGACGACTCGGTAGGGACCGCGAAACGTGCTTTTCAAAATCATACCGGGTTGGGATTGATGTCATACTGCGCCTCGTAAGTGGCACCAGGTTTTTAGCTACAGAAAAATAAGGGTTAATTTGGTATATTAACGGTTAACAGGCACAATGTGGGATTGACATGCCCTAATCCTAATACTATCCTAACCTTGTTCCTAATGTCGTAAGACCTATAATTCCTATCAATTACTGCATCCTATTCCTAGCTGATTGTCATGAATGTGCATTTGTGTAACTATACACAGCCCAGTCGCAGTATAAAATAGCGTGCTTCGCGCGGCGTCTGGTCGGGCTGGCATTTGTGTGAAGTGGGTGTGGCCTGTTCGGCCCACGTATGATCAGAGGATGGATCGAGACTGGGGACGATGGCGCTCGAGGCGAGGGGAGGAATAAAGTTTTGTTTTTACTTAAGTCTTTTATGGTAACAGCGATTTGTTCGTTGTCAGATAAAATACGTGTGACAAGTTGTTGTGCCGCCAATATTTTCCTCCCTTCCGTGATAATGTATCATTCTTTTGTATAATGACAAAAGTTTTGTAATGCGTGAAGACGTGGTTGATAGAATTTGGTCAAATATACCTTCATTAAGCTTATCTAAATACGACGATAATTCTTGAGATAATTGTGAATAACTCAATAACGTAAGTAAAAAAAATTAGCAGAGTTAAAACGTTTGAACCCAGCCTAAATACTTTAGATTGTTAATTTTAGATTTTCTCATTTGAATATTCATAAATATGCATGCGATTTCTTGATATATGCCCTTATTTGTCTTAAGTCGGGACCAATATGTCCCAACATGATTTAACTGGTATCAAATTTTCCAGTTTGATTAATGATGGAAGTCTACGGGTTTAAGTACAATCATGTACCAACCAACTGTTTACACACACACACACACTCACACACACGCTCACACGCATACATTTTAAGAAAATTGCAGGACTATACGAAAACCCATCATGCTCCCTGCTTGCCCATCTGTGCCCATGCGAAACCCTAGTGGCAAGCCCATAGGAAGCCCATATCAGTTTTCCCATGTCTGCCTTTGGTTAGCACCCAAGGGCCCCTTGAACACTGAAGGATGACCCACAAATAACCCTTGCCCATCTCCAACCCGGCTTACCCACATTTAACCATGTTTACCCATGTGGACCCCACATGGGTAGGCTTGTGCCGAAAGGGTGGGTTGGGTGGTGGCGCGTCGCGTTAATGGGAACACCACCCTTCGTCCAAAGCCCCCCCCCCCCCCCCGGTTTTGCCGAAAGGGTGCGTTGGGAGCGTTGGGTCGCGTCGCGTTGACTGGAACCCCACCCTTCGTCCAAAGCCCCCCCCCCCCCCGGTTTTGCCGAAAGGGTGCGTTGGTACTTTTTTCTCATGTAATATTAAAAGACGAGTTTTGAATTTATATTTAACCTTCAAACAACCATTTCAAAGAGGCTATCGTCCGGATCTGTTTATACACTCTATTACCACCTGGTCTACAGCCAGTTGGTCTAATAGACTGTTTAATATCAGTTGGTCTAATAACCAGTTGGTCTAGTCATCATTTCGTCCAATTACTGTTTGGTCTAATTGTTATTTGGTTTAATTACTATTTTGTCTACAGTCAATTCGTCTATTATGAGTTGGTCTAATTCCATTTCGTCTAATCATCAAATTGTCTAAAATAAAACCAAATTTGTCCAATATAAATTTGGTGTACACATCAATAAAAAGCCCCCCCCCCCCCCACCAAAAAAAAAAAAAAAAAAAAACAGCCCAGTTGGTCATATAGACGAAACGATGATTGGACCAAATGGTACCTGATTAGACCAGGAGGCTGGCTATTAGACCAAATGACAATAAGATCAATGGTTATTAGACTAAATGGGTGTACACTAAATGATGATAGACAGAGGCTAGACCAACTGGGCAATGGACCAAAATTAATGATGTGTACACCAAATTTATAATGGACAAAATAATTTGGTTTTATTTTAGACCATTTGATGATTAGACGAAATGGAATTAGACCAACTCATAATAGACCAAATCGGTATCTGATGATATAAATTGGTGTTAGACCAAAAAGAGACCAAATGGCTATTGTTAGACGAATTGACTGTAGACCAAATAGTAATTAAACTAAATAACAATTAGACCAAACAGTAATTGGACGAAATGATGACTAGACCAACTGGTTATTAGACCAACTCGACGGGTTTACCACGAACTGTCCTATCTCAATTTTTGGGGAATTTGAGTTTTTTGCATAATTGTTACATATAGACTCTCCTCTTTGTCGTGTTAAAGTTTCTAAGCAAAAAACGCATTTTTTACAAATATAGGGTGGTCTATCTCAAACCCTCTGATGAGAAATGTAACAAACCCTTTACCACGAATCGTCCTATGTCAGATAGGTCACTTTGTGGTAAAACTTGACTCGGTTGCGAATTGCACCCGCCGCGGACGCCCCCGGCCGCCGGCCCGTACGCAAGAACTTACGTGCAGGTACGTGCGCATGTACAAATTCGGGCTTTCGTGCGTGTGCGTGCAGAAATCTGCAGGCCTGCGCCTACGTGCTGTGTACTTTGTAAGTTAGTTGGGGATAAATACGCGCTCCTTGGTGTAGTTGTATACTGTCATCAAAGATCAGTCATGGACGGCTTTCCTCTCACCGGAAATCAATTCCAAGGATTACAGGTGAATTTCTGTTTTTTATAAGACTACTCTGGGTATAAGGACAAGAATCGTTAGATATTTGTGAAGACAATTCATGAATTCATGAAAAGCTTATAAAATAACAAACAGTAAAATGTTTTGAGTTAGTTCGTCAAGACTAACGTTACATTGTCACTGTAGTGTAGTGTATTAAACCTTTACTTCTAAGCCAAACCGTTACTAGTCGCTGTAATGTTAACGTTGTCGATGATGGTTTGGGGTGATTGATATCATCTAACTTGGTTAGGCCTAACGTCAGAAAAAAAAAAAATCCGAGTTGTTCTTAACATGTCAGAATTGTAAAAAGAGCCCATACCATTATCTGATAACTTCTAACAGTAACATTGTTACTCAAGGTTACTTCGAACGTTACGACGTTAACTACAACAATAGGGTAATACTATCCAACAGCATGGTAAGTTAGTATTTAAGTTAACACTAATAGACAGTCTAACTAGTTCTAGTTTCTAGACCCTACAGTACTAACGAGCAGTAAACCGTAATAATAGAGGTAGGCTACTGACACTAACATTAAATTAACTGGTCAGTTCTAACGTTACGGGAGTAACAATGTTACTACCGTTAGGCCTAAAAATGTTAACGTTAGAACTTGAAGATCTCAGTTGGACCCTTACTCAGTTGTTAAACGATCTCTTTGGTCTTAAACGCTAGACAACTTGTGTCTAGAATCTAGCTAACGTCCAGTTAGATAGGCCAAGCCTTTTAGATCTAGACTAGGCCTAACCATTACTAACGTTAGTGTAGAGTTTCTAGTAGAACTCAACCTATATCCAGGGCTGCAAACATTGGAAACTAGTTGAGAGTGAGACTCCAGGCCAATGCTATAATTTAGGAGTCAAAATGAGTGAGATCAATAACAAATGCATGCAAATGAAATAAAAAGTTTTAGAAGTGAGAAAGGACCCAAATGAGTCAGAGTGAATCTCACTCTCAATGAGTGAGAGGTGGCAGCCCTGTATATCACTAACCTTGCTTACGCTAGTGCTGTAACGTTAAATAGGGACACAGGATCTGACCTGTTTATAGAGTCTAGAAGTAGAACAAGTAATATAGACCAATTATCTTAGCGTTATTCTAAAAACTAACAGTTAGGGCGTAGATAGACATTCTACTACAAACGTTAGGCCTAATGTTCTACCGCCGTACCGGTACTTCCCTATGGTATTAGAAAAAAAAATCCAGATTGTAGTATGTCTATGTATATTTAACGTTACACATCAAAATTGAATACAACTGTACAGTCTAACGTTAGGGCCTAGCTGCTAAGTGGGATCTACATGAACTAACGTTAATGTTAGACTCGAGCCTATAAAAGTCAACTTGACCAAACTGTGGTCTAGATCTCTCTTCATCTAGACTCAGTGTCTATCAAGACTAGGCCCTACTGGCGCTGCAAAAGGAGGTGCTTCAAATTAAAGTTTAATCTCATTTGTTTTTTCTAGACCCTTATCTGGATTTGAGCTAGCCCTTGGCCTAGATCGATTATGCCTAACATAGATATTAATCTGTTTCTGTTTCGGTTTCCCCGTACTCGAAGGACGACTGGACTGCTCCAGACAACGTCACTTAACCGAGTTAGACATAGAAGTTGGAACTCAAGTCTAACAGTTACTGCTGATATAATGATTCTAGAATAGACCCTATCTAGACGTAGTGTCAAACGTCAGAGTCTATTGAATTATCTGACTGATGTCTAACAAGGCTTTGTTATGTAGCTCTACCTCTACTAGATCTCTATCACTAGTCTGGCAGATCATATGTACATGTACAACTAAATAGATGGGTCTATTTTCTACTTAAAAATTAAATGGGGTTTTCTGCAAAATGGAGTTAAAATGTTATCCCATGGTACTGTAAAACCTGAAGTAGCATGTAGATGGTTTAATCATATTGAGGGTTATCAGTGCGAAAATCCGATCTTTTTTTTTTTTCGGGGGGGGGGATACTGTATAATGCACCGTATATATGGTATTTTCAAGTTCAGCAAAATGAAATGAGTAATTTGCATGAATCAGCCTCTACTATGTAAAACAAAATTGTGGTAATTATAGTAAGATGAATAATAATTGTGGTAAGTGGAATATTAAGGAATCTATTAATAGCAATGCTTACAAAATTTGGCATACCTTTCCTTCAATTTTTTCACGTTCCTTTATTTCTGATTTTCTTGTCTTTTGTGTACGTGTTTGGTGGATTGGCATTCAATACATACATAGAAGTCGAAAAACTGCTGGTGAAACGTCGGCTTTAATACAGAATCTGCGAACTTTTATTTCTTGAGAATTTATCCCTTGGGATTTGCTTATATACATGACAAAATTATAAAATTAAAAATGCAAGTATTTGAGTTGATATGAATTTTCAATCATATGAATATAAGTATTAGAAAAAAAATGAATTGAAGGACAGATCATTGAATGAATGGGTCAATGATGTTGATGTTCAAAATCGTCACAATATGAGTATTGGCATTAACCTTGAAAAGCTGTTTGTTTTCAGATGAAGACCAAAAATCAAGTTCACCACTGGAGATGGCAGAAATGTTGGACCCAGAGGATGACATCCCTTTAGTTGCACTTCAAAGAACTACGAAATCGGGGGCAGATGACAAAAAAAAAAGCAGGTATTGTGTATTTTCACCTATTTATAACTTGACACAACACAATTTACACGTTATTTGTTTTTAAAGTAGAGTTCGTAATGAATATTGCGTATGAGAAAACTATGTAAGGGAAACAAGAGAAAAAAATAGGAGAAATAGGGGCAGTATAGATAATAGACTTACTTGAATAATGTAAATTCAATTATAACAGACAGTTAGGTTGAAGGAAATAACATTATATAAATGTTTCAATGGCGGTGATGTTCAAAATCTGTCACTACATTAATTGTGAGTATTGATATTGACTCTGGAAGGTTCTTCAATTTTAGATAAAGAGCAACAAATCAAGTTCATTGCGTATGAGAAAAAAATTGAATTGAAGGACAGATCATTGAATGAATGGGTCAATGATGTTGATGTTCAAAATCGTCACAATGTGAGTATTGGCATTAACCTTGAAAAACTGTTCGTTTTCAGATGAAGACCAAAAATCAAGTTCACCACTGGAGATGGCAAAAATGTTGGATCCAGAGAATGACATCCCTTTAGCTGCACTTCAAAGAACTACGGAATCGGTGCAGAGAACAAAAAACAGCAGGTATTTCATATTTTTCACCTATGTATAACTTGACACAACACAATTGTACATTTTATTTCTTTTTAAAGTAGAGAATAAATAACGTGTACATGTATAAGAAAACTATAGTTGTGGAACAAGAGAAAGGAAAAAGTAGGAGAAATAGGGGCGCTATAGAAAATAGCTTACATGAATAAAGTAAATTCCCCTTTATGACAAAGAGTTAGGTTGAAGGAAAGAACCTGAAATGAATGGATCAGTGATGATGATGTTAAAAATCTGTTGATGCATTGATTTGGAGTATTCATATTAGCACTGGGATTGTTCTTCGTTTTCAAATACAGATCAAAAATCAAGTTCAACAAACAACAATGGAGATGGCAGAAATGTTGGATCTAGAGGATGACATCACTTTAGCTGCACTTCAAAGAACTACGGAATCGGGGCGGAGGCGACACAGTGACACTCTCGACGACTAGCTAGTCTAGCCACGGACTGCAGGGTGCTGGAGTGGGGACTGGAAAGGAGGGCCGAAACAGGAGGGGGAGACGAATTCATGGATTTTCTTTCCAAATATTTGAAGATTATTGTCCTCAGACCTAGTCTAGTCTTATTATAAACTGAAAACCACCTGCATTCCTTGGAATTGATCTGCGGTGAAGTGTAAAGCCGTCCGTGACTGATCTTTGATAACAGTAGGAGCAGCTACGTAGCGTAGACCGTAGGCCTACCAGATTTCTGCACGAAGTTCGATTCATCCCGAAGATTTTGATGTAGAAGGTATCCAGAGGATGGAAGGGGTAGCCGCTTGTATGTAAAGAGAATACGCCCAAGAACTCGGTATAAAGTTGTCAAGAGAAAAGAAATGTTGCACTAAAGCACCACATTGAAAAGACAAACATGCTAATCCGTACGAGAAAGTTCATTCCGATAAATCTGTTTATCCACTTCATGTCGCCGTGTCAATCATGGTTGTCATAAATTCAGCACAGCAAACTGAAGAAATCCGGAAAACGTACCTCGACCTCGAGGACTTGGGAAGGAAAGGCAATGGATCGCTAATCACACGGAAACAAAAGTAAATGACGTGGCGCTAAGGAAGAAACGCGCTATTCATTATCTTCTACCTCTAGCGGGCAGTAAGCTAAAAGCGTGCAAAAGCTTATTTCTCAATACCTTAGGAAAAGCAACGTATTTGGGACATGAAGAATTTAGGAGCTTGTTATTGTTCAGCAATTTTGCAGCTACTGTGTAAACCATATGCTTCAGGTTGTACATAAATTTTTAAGGCCAATGGTAATATGGCCTTGTTTATCATGCATTCACACTTAGAGTAAACCATGCAATATCGTTTTTCATTTTTGAGAAAAATAAAGCTTTGCACATTAGTGATTTCTAACGATGCTTCAGTAAGCCCAGTTGCAAAGTGTTTTTCATACATGTATGTTTGATAGCCTAAATATTACAGCCTAGGAGATCAACATGTCTGACTTGTACACCATTACTGACTGCTGAATTATGATCCCTTCGGTGAGGATTTGTAGTTTTTATCTTAAGCTGGAAATGTAAATGTGTTATCACCAGAACATGCACTGCATGCAGTTATTTCATTTCATTGCATTGCAGGACTTCATGGTTTCAATGTTTTGCTGACAGCGTAACCGCAACTTCTGTTCACTAATGTTTAACTAGTATTTCAATGGGATCACATTAAAAGGGGGAAATTGAATATACTGTCGAATTTCGATAATGATAAACATGTTTCTTGATAAAAAAAAAATAATGACAGTCTTGCAGTGCAACAATTTAATAATACCCTCTTTTGTCAATGCTTTTACACTAACTGTTCATGCCATGTTATGTGATTCTCTACGACAATGCAACTTAAACAGGAATCGAAATATTATTGTTTTAAAGAACATGCAGTTCGTTAGATATGAATTCTGTTGTAAAAGTTTCCCATTTCATAATCTGCAATTATTTTCTCATTTCACGTTTAATGCATGGTAATTATTTTGTTTGATGACGTTATTGACTAATTACAATAAAATGTGTGAGTCAGTAAACACATAAAAAAAACAGTTGTGCTCTCAAATTATGTGTCATTCTCTGTCTCTCTGTACATCTCTCTATGCAAGATTAAAGATGTTTGTATGCGTATTTTGGTTAGGGGGGATTTTTCTTTCCCATTTAATATTTTTCGTCGTGCACTTTATGCACTTTGTGCGTTGTGTCTGTATGTGCGTTGGTTGTATGCATGTTGTTTGCTATCTAGATGTTATTGTGTATGTGTGTTTATTTTTGTTTGTGTGTGTGTGTATATATATATATATATATACACATATATATATGTGTGTGTGAGTGTGTGTGTGTGTGTGTGAGAGTAAGCGTGTGAGGGGTGTGTGTGTGTGTGTATGTGTGAAATTAAGTGTGTTTGCGGTTGTGCCCGCATGTGTGTTTATTCATGATTATCCAAGTTTTTGGTTAAGGGTCGTTAAATTTCTGAAGGTTGGTATTCAGTGAAATTAATTACAGAAAATGCTACAAGCATTGCTTAGTTGACTACTACTCGATAAGGACATTATTATAAAATATGTTTGAAAGGACAAGTTGAGAAGCCTCCCACCCCTTCCTTCAAGATTCCTTTAATACGGTGAAAGAAATAATCAGCATGAACAGTGTAGTTAACGTAGATGAAAAATCATTGCTAACTACGAATTTTCCCTCCAGTAGAGGCCTATCACAAACCGTGAGAACCTGGTTGGTATATTGGCCTATTTGATTATATTTGTATTTAAAAAGTGCGAGTCCATATCCTAAGTTATAATGGTCAAGTGGGGCATCAAGATTACAAATAAAAAAGTGCATCTCTGGTTCCGCCCCATGCATATTATACGGTCCGTGAACATGGGACAGTTCGTGGTAAAGCATCGACACTCGATTCTCCGGTGATTTCGAGATAGGTCACATCGTGGTAAAGTTCGAAGACTCGCTACTGCAGTGCGCGCAAGATAGGACAGATCGTGCAAAGAATCTTCGCATAAATACGGCTCAATACTGCTTTTCTATGAAACCGTAAACTAATATGTAAGTTTACAAGTTTCTTGCTAATAACTTTGTCGGCACTGTGACATGTTCTTTGGCACAAACTATCCCTAGGTACTGTTCTCTCTTATGGCCTGCGTTTTATAGATAAGCAATAAGCCATTTCTGGAAAAGTAAGGCATAAAGAGAGATACAATGTTTAGAAGCGATTTTCTCAAAACGTCATTATTTGAGATAGGACAGTTCGTGGTAAACCCGTCGAACTGATATTAAACAGTCTATTAGACCAACTGGCTGTAGACCAAGTGGTAATAGAGTGTAAACCGATAATAATGATAATAATGATAATAATAATAATAATAATAATAATACATTACATTTGTAATGCGCTTCATACAAAATGGAATTAGACCAACTTTCGTCTCTTCCCTGTGCGCTTAGAAACCGATCCGGACGATAGCCTCTTTGAAATGGTTGTTTGAGGGTTAGATATGAATTCAAAACTCGTCTTTTAATATTACATGAGAAAAAGTACCAACGCACCCTTTCGGCAAAACCGGGGGGGCTTTGGACGAAGAGTGGGGTTCCAGTCAACGCGACGCGACCCAACGCTCCCAACGCACCCTTTCGGCAAAACCGGGGGGGCTTTGGACGAAGGGTGGTGTTCCCATTAACGCGACGCGCCACCACCCAACCCACCCTTTCGGCACAAGCCCATGGGTATGTTCGTCGGGGAAACCACCATTCAAAAATAATGAAAAATCGGAGGTAACCGTGAAATACTTTCTCCATACTCGTTTCTTTCTCTCTCTCTCTTTCTCTCTCTCTCTTCTTTCTCATTGACATTTTCAAAGAGCTGCACACCTGTCTTAGTAATAAAATGGCATGCAAATGATAAACATCCCACCACCAAAGGTTAGAACCGCAATATTTTACTATTCCTTTTTTAGTCTTAATCATACAGTTCCCATAAAACTTGTGTGACATATTATACATGATTATTAATGGTAATGAGTAAAAGACTACATAAAATACGTCCATAATCAGTCACATTTAGCATATTTTGCAACATTTCCAGTCAAACTAGTTTAGACAGCAACGCTGGAAAACGTAATTCTGTAAAAATGCTACTTATAAGTCATGTGCTATGATAAGCATAAAATGTTACATTTTTGTTCAGTCAAAAACTGGTAATTTTGGTCAATTGGTTCAATCAAAAAAGTTGGAAAAGAATATTAGTTTCTGTATTAAAATCAAGTAACGTCGAAGTATCATAAACCTACATCATGTCATTTAAGAAATCTTCGACTGAATGAAAATTTCTGTAAAAATAAAGTAAGTTAAATTACATCAAAGCTATACATTGATTATATTTTGCCTTAAAATCCCAAGTTTCTCATGTTACTCAGGTTTACAAATAAAAATGAAGTGTTTTTGCTGGGTAAGTGAAAAAAACATATCAGAATTGCTGTAATTACTTAAACTGAGCAAATCTGTATATTCCTGTAGAAATACAGAAATCTTTTACAGTGTGTGTGCATGTGTGTGTCTGTGTGCGTGTGTGTGTGTGTGTGTGTTTGTAAAGGGGAACACATCCTTTCCGTTGTTGCCCATAGTCCTATTGGTTATAATTTTAGTTGAGTTAGACTTGATTTTGTTTGGAGTATAGCTACGTCACGTCAAATCCTCATTAAATATGATTATTTCCAGACAAGACAACATGAATTTTTAGAATATCCATGAAACTCATTTTCTGCTCTTACACTAATTTACAAATCTGACGGCCGTCTTTGTCGTCACAGAATAAGATCAAACAGAGAGCCTTGATATGTTAGCCCAACAACTGTCATTATGAAGGTCTCAAACAAAGATACGTGGAATTGCCAACAATCGCGGATAAGTATCAACAAAATGAGGTAGAATCAGTATAAGGGGGGGCACGGGGGGCACGTGCCCCCCCCCCCCCCCAATCCGCTGAAAAAAAAAAAAAAAAAAAAAAAACCTTACCAAAATGGTAAATGAAGGGTTAGTAAACTGCTTTTGAAATCGACATGAAAGGGTGATCAAGAAATGGGTGGGGTTTTTTTCTAAGATTTCTTTTATCCATAATTAAGGAGGCATATAGTGTGAAACATTGTTCAAAAAGCCCGGAGCCGACAAAAGATTGTGATTCAGCGTAATTCCTGATTGGCATTCTGAATATACGCAAGGAGGTTTGAGAAATGGAGTACTCGTTTTTACATGACTTTACATTAACCTAACATATAAATGAATAAAGAACTATACTCGAAAATTATACAATATCAGTTTCATTTGTCGGAAGCGATCGGAAAGATGATAAAATCGACTTTGTATTGAGAGTACAGTTTCAAATATTTTCACGACATACAGCTCAGGTTTACATTTTTGCACATAATCTTGGACGGGATTTACTTTTGTTTCATATGCTTTATCATTAATAGAACATTCATTCTATTTGACAAATAAACAAGCAGAATATAAACGATATAATGTTAGAGTTTAAAATGAATCTACAGATTGCTCATAAAGACGGCGGCATGGAACCCTGATCATCAAAGGCACAAGTGCACCTGTGGAATTCTTTTGTGCATCAATAGAAAAATGGCAGCTGTTTGAATAATTACAGCCAGTTGGAACTCCATCTCTTAAACCTCCTTGATATAAGCAGGATGTGCGCAGTGTACTCAGAACATCAGAACGGCAAAGTTGCGCAATGTGATGTAGAATGTGACCTTTGTACCTTACGCGTCGTTATATCAAAGCTATAGATCATTGATTTTGCAGTGTTGCTGTACATACTAGTATATATCAAAATGCCTTGCATTGCCAATAATAACACTTGACCTGGGCTATTTTCTAACTTTTCCATGTATATAAAACAGACACACACACACAAACACAACAATTAGTGGATGCTCTAAAGTGCAGATTTTTGGACATCCTTCCCCCGGTTGGTCACTTCGACGGCCCCTCGCTGGTCATACCTCCCCCAATCAGTGAAACATAAACAGACACCCTTGACTACCAGTGGCAAATCCAGGGGGGTGCACTGGGCGCCCCCCCCCCCCTTAATTTCCAAAGTGTAAAAAATATAGCTACAAATGGCAGTTTTTGGACTGTAAAATGTCAAAATTTTCAAGCTCGCTCGCATTTAATCGTTATGCCAATCTCCTGATGTTTCTGCAAGTAATTGCCAGCAGTTGGGCCGGTGCGCCCCCCCCCCTTAATTTCCAAAGCGAAAAATATAGCTACAAACGGCAGTTTTGGGATTATAAAAATGACAAAATTTTCAAGCTCGCTCGCTTCGCTCGCTCGCATTTAATCGTTATGCCAATCTCCTGATGTTGCTACCAGTAATTGCCAGCAGTTGCGCCCGGTGCGCCCCCCCCCCCCCTCATTAATTTCCAAAGCGAACAAATATAGCTACAAACGGCAGTTTGGGGACTATAAAACGTCAAAATTTTCAAGCTCACTCGCTTCGCTCGCTCGCATTTAATCGTTATGCCACTCACCTGATGTTGCTGCCACTAATTGCCAGCAGTGTTGGTGCGCCCCCCTTAATTTCCAAAGCGAACAAATATAGCTACAAACGGCAGTTTTGGGGCTGTAAAATGTCAAAATTTTCAAGCTTGCTCGCTTCGCTCGCTCGCATTTTATCGTTATGCCATTCTCCTGATGGTGCTGCCAGTAATTGCCAGCAGTGTTGCGCTCGGTGCGCCCCCCCCCCCCCCTTTATTTCCAAAGCGAACAAATATAGCTGCAAACGGCAGTTTTGGGACTGTAAAATGTCAAAATTTTCAAGCTCGCTCGCATTTATAATCGTTATCATGCCATTCTCCTGATGTTGCTGCCAGTAATTGCCAGCAGTTGCGCCCGGTGCTTCCCCTTAATTTCCAAAGCGAACAAAATAGCTATAAACAGCCCCAGGGACTGTAAAATGTCAAAATTTGATGTTGTTGAACCAGTAATTTGTTGTTTCACACCGTCATTTCATAATCCATGTAAAGGAAAACTTGCAATGTTGCTCAATGACTGCGCTGTGGAATGTATCACATTCCGTTATGTATTGTAGTCCCCATTAAAGGGGAAATCCAGTCCAAATACAAGTTAGTCTGATAAGAAAGAGTAAAATATTAAGAGTTCATTGGTAAAATTTTGATCGAAATCGGATGTAAAATAAGGAAGTTATGACATTTTGAAGTTTCGCTAATTTTATGAGGAAAAAGTTCTTGAATGGTTGATATGAATATGCAAATGGCAACGTGGGCATGTCATTCCCTCACAACTTACCATATAGTTTGTACATAAAATTGTGAAATTTCCAGTTTTTCATTCAAACGCAATTATGCCCGAGGCTCAAGTCCTGATATATCTAACTGATCACTATTCTGAAGTTATTCAACCAGCAATACCATAATGTTTCACACTTCATTAACAGAAACATTGAATTTCATCATTTTTTTGGTACACGATCAATGGGAAATTGTGAGGTTATGACATGGTCAACTCACTCATTTGCATATTCATATCCACTTTACAAGAACTGCTTTGCAGAAATTAGCAAAACTTCAAAATTTCATAACTTCCTTATTTTTTATCCGATTTCATTCAAATTTTCACTGTTAAACTTGTAAGATTTTACTCTTTTTTATCAGACTATCTTATTTTTGGACTCGATTTCCCCTTTAAGTTTGCAGACTGACAGCGCACGCACACACACGTACGCACGCACGCACGCACAAGCATACACACCCTCAAAATTACTTTTCCACGAGGAACCCCCCCCCCCCCCCAATGTCTTGACCCACGGTATGCCACTGGGTAGAAAGGTACACACGTTCCCAAGCGCCCAGTACTCGCCGGTGTCTGGTAGTTTGCAGGCACAAACCCTTGTTGGTCGTATAGGAGTCTGCATGCGCCAAGACTAATACACGCACCACTACACTGCAGCCTCTCCCAACTGCAGTGCAGTGGTGCGTGTATTAGTCTTGGGAGAAGCTTCAACACAGGGCCTATGGGACAGTGCCAAAGTGGTGCATGTAGTAGTCTTGGCGCAGACTCCTTTACGACCAACAAGGGTTTGTGCCTGCAAACTTTTAGGTGTCTGGTGGAATATCATGGTAAATAGTACACATACACACCTGCCACGTGAGGCGTGGACATACTGGTACCACTCTTTACTGTGTATTCAGAGTCATAGCCGATACCAGCACTTGTTATGTGAAGACCAGGAGCGAAGATGTTAACACATCCGCCGAAGTTTGAGAAGTAAGCTCGCGAGTCATCGCTTCCCGTGGCGCCCACTGTGATAGCCTGAAAGCACATTTCAGAAGAGCGTAATCGCAATACATTTGTAATTCAAGCATTTATTGAAACCCGATAAAGAACTCGTAATAGTAAGGATAGTGCATGGGCACATAGCAATGACGTAGAGTCACGACTATGAATATTGCAATACACTGTACTTGTCTTTGTTTGCTTTTCTCCTCTTTTTTGCCATATTCTCATTTTCGTTTGTGTTCATTTCAGGCTTCTAATCATATTTACGTGCAAACAGTAGTAATCTTTAAATGTCTTCAAATACAAAACATTGGATTTCTCTCAGCTCCATCCAAATGAAAAATCGCTGCTTCAAACACGTTTTACAAAGGAAGAATGCGATGTATACCCTGGTTTCTCTTTGTTGTAGTTGATTGGGTTTGGGACTCCTGTTGTATTTTTCGTTTAAATGATTTTGACTTATAACTAAGTGATGTCCAAAAGAAAAATCGTAGCCAGCTGACGTTTTCCAGTATTTGCCGTAAAAGTAGTTACTTGTTTTGCTTTGTATTTTGCACAGTTTGAACCTCTTTCTATTTTCAAAGGAAAATTCTCTGCTTTGTTGGGATCACTCAGTTTTTTGGATTTTACTCAGGCATGGGGCTTATTGTAATAATTTTGTTGATTTATTTGTTTGATTGCACAATGTGTATTAACAGTATATGTAAGTACGCACGTCTTGGGCTCTGGCAGGTACGCGGTAGCAGGCATCGTAGTCGTTGTTGCCAGCAGAAACGGTTAGTGTGACTCCAGATTGGACCAAAGCCTCTACGGCCTCGTCCACCGCTGAAAATGTCGCCGTCCCGCTGAGCGACATAGAGGCAACGGCAGGCCGTTTGCCGTTCGTGGCAACCCAGTCCATTCCTGATGTTACAAAAAGGAAAGTGACAAGAATACCTCAGAGGAAATGTGTGTTTCTAAGATAATCCTTTCCGCGCCAATGAGTCAAAAGTAATATGCGCAAATTTTAACGAATTCGAAGATAATGCAATGTGATACGCAGAGGATTAAAGTGAACACAGCGGATATTGCGATGATATGAGGTTAATAAACGACTTTGACTCCGTGTGCTTAATTAAATCCAAAATGAGTGCACGTGACGAGCTTGACACCCATGAGTCATACAGCCCTTGAGTCATACAGCCCCCGAGGTAGGCACAAAGTGAACACTGCCATTGAGCTCGACATCAAGTAAAATAGGCCTACGAACTATACGGTCCACCATCTCGACACTATAGGCAAATAAGACCCGTGAGCTCGACACTAGGCAAACATAGCAAGTCCCAGAGTCCGATACACTGTACTAGGCAAAAACGGCCACTGAGACCGACATTACGTCAAGCGACTTAATGTATGCATCAGACTCGGTCTCATGGGCCTATTTTGCCAGAGTCTTGATGGGCTCATGGGCCTTATTTGTCTAATGTCGAGCTGGCGGGCCTATTTGCTAAGTATTGTTTGGTGTCGAGCTCGTGGACTGTAATACTCGTGGGTTGTATGACTCGTGGGTGTCGAGCTAGTGGGATGACCTCCATCTCCTCCCCAGACTGAAGTGTGAATAAAAATTAGATTAAAACATAAATCGTTCTATCCGGACAATTCGGAGCTGGATTCTCTTCGTGGATTAAGTATTTTACTTGTAATTCAGATAGGCATTAATATTCGGTTACTTCTTTGTATTAAGATTGTCAGTCGTACTTCGACGCTATTTTCATTGTCTCAAATGATTCATTTCAATGCTTTATCATTATCCCCAAAGTCAACACTTCTCTTCTTTATATTACGCCCCATATTATTAGCGGATATGTTTGATCCAATATTAACGAAATATTCATTAAAATGTTCAGCAATATCAGCGGTATCATGAATATCAGTTCCATTGTGCGATAAAGTTTGTTTTTTTATTGGTAATAATCTTTTCTTTCCCTAAAATTGTATTAATGAATTTCCATGTCTCTTTTGAATTGTTTTTGATTAAATCAAACTTTTTCGAATAATAACCCTTCTTTGCTCTGCGTAAGCAAAGAGTAACTTTATTACGAATTTTCTTATACCTTTCATAATTTGATTCAAGGGGAGAGTTAATATATTTCTTGTAACATTTATTTTTAATTTTGATAAGTTTTAAAAGTTCACTTGTAACCCACGGTTTTCTGATTTCTTGTTTTCTCTTATTCTTGATTCCTCTCTTAGGTAAATGCACATCATACAGATTAATGAATATTTCGTAAAACACATTATACGCCCCCTCGGGGTCATTTTGTTCATACACTCTTGACCAATCCGTGTCTGCTAGGTCAGCACAAAGGGTAGCGAGATTTTCTTCAGTAATCTTCCTGAATATTTTTGGCTTCTTACTGTTACGTCTGTCCTCTGGATGTAATGATATATGAAATATTGGTAGGTGATCAGAAATATCTGTCATCAGGATGCCTGACAGAGTGGAGATGGTGTTATCATTTGTGAATATATTGTCGATAGTTGTGGCTGACGTAGCACTGACGCGAGTTGGTCTATCTACCAAGGGGTGAAATCCGGAAGAAGCAGTTACATTTACAATCTCCAGTATTGATGGACTTATATCTTTTTTAGTCAAATCGATGTTATAATCTCCCATCAAGTATACAAAATTCTGTTTTATATTGAATTCACTGATCAGTTTTTCAAAGAAAGGAGTGAATGTAGAAATGGAATATTTTGGTTGGCGATATATCACTCCGACTATGATATTTCGTAATGATTTACAATTAATTTTGATGAATAACTGATCAACTCCTTCACATTGCTCCTTACACTCATAGGCCCGAATTCACGAAGGTGGTACAAAAGAAACCATGGTTTAAACCATGGACAAAAACCATGGAGCGCCAAGTGTCACATGGAATATTTCGTTACGAAATCAGTTATTTCGCCGATGAAATGATTATTTTGTAACGAAATGACAACATTTTGTAACTAAATGAACATTTCGTCCGCGAAATTATAATTTCGTTAACGAAACGGTCATTTTGTCGATGAATAATGACCAATTTCGTAACGAAATATTCCGTGCGACACTTGGCGTTCCATGGTTTTTGTCCATGGTTTAAACCATGGTTTCATTTGTACCACCTTCGTGAATTCGGGCCTTTATGTGTAAAGCTTAGCTCTTCTCGGATGAAGAGGCCAACTCCACCCCCACGACCAGTTGGTCGGTCAACATGGATAAATTTGTAACCGTCAAGTGCAAAAGGAACATAATACTGATAGCTGAATTTATCCACGTTTCAGATATAGCTATCACTGAAAACTTAAATTCAATGCATGAAAGGTAAGTATGAATTCTTTCAAAATTTTGGCACATGCTCCTTGCATTGAAATGAATCATGCTGAAGTTTTTTGTCACTGAGCAATTTTGTATGGCATCATTCAGTTCAGAAGTCAAAAAAATATTTAGTTGGGATGGGATTAAAGATCTTATCTATTTCATGCTCAACTTGATAATCATCAGGATCTATATTGGGAGAATTCACAAAATTGCCTGTGGATTTTTTCATCGGCGTTTTTTGATCAACTAATCCACTCCAATCCATATTTCATATAAATCATATTTCAAAAGTTTTGAAGCAAAATTCTGGTAAAAAAAAAAAAAAAAAATCAAACGCAGTAACGAACCATCAATAATGCCAGACCATGAGCCGGAGCCAGTACATCCGAGAACTTTAACGCCATAAACCTTGGCTCGCGGCGCCACGCCGTACTGTGCCCCAGCGGCTGTTCCGGCACAGTGTGTTCCATGGCCGTTACAGTCGGTGCCATTCCCCTGAACCCACGACGCAGGTATGAGTATACAAAGGGAGAGGTGTTATTAAGAAAGTTAATTGGATCTTTCATCTACTTATAGTTTTCCCCACTATATAGGTCAAACAAACAAAAAACATATACTTGACAACACCGATGAATTGTGTTTTGAACTATACTGTCATCTTGCTCTTCGGTAAAGCTGAAGGAAAACGTGATGTATGCGATTCACTATGTGAATGCAAATTGAGTTAACATTATTACGTCATCTAATCTTGAGGACATGTTTCTGCTTAAGGGATTCCATGCGGTCAATATTTTTCAAACGTAACAAAAGATTTGTACATCATTTTCAATGCGGTCATGCTCAATGACAGCGTATATAGCATGTAATACTATTCATTTTTATAACCACAATAGATAGCAGCTTATCAGAGTACCCGATGTTCAAATTGGAGGCTCGTAATGCAGACTATCTAATCAGATTATTTGACCGATGTGAGAAATCGACAGACGGTGCAGCTGATTAGATTATACATCTACCATTAACACAGGAGAATACCACTCGAAATCCTTGAAGTCAACATAAGTGACTGACTAAACTGGACTGCTGCGTGTCATAACGATGTGAGCAATACCACCTGTCATATCATGGCTTTTATAATTTGCACTCGAAAAAAAAATCAATCAGTTACGATACAGTATTACTATATCCACTTAAATTACCTTAATTCTGATTAGATTTCCAAGCCATAATCATACTTGATCGAGTCAAGGATGTTCTAGAGGATACCAAAATGACGAATTTATACCATTTCGCTGCCTGTGGCGTCATAGGCAAAGGTGGCCCTGTCCTCAAACTCCTGATGGGTAGTCCTCAGTCCCGTGTCTAGGATGTACACATGGGCTCCATCCCCGTCACCTAAATAGCATTATTATCCATTTTTTTATGTGTAGAATATGACAGAGGCACATTTTCCATGTCGTGATAAAATCTTAAATAGGTATAAAGAAACAGAACTTTCACCTATGTAGATGGAAACAGGCAGACGGGCATACGTAAAGAGGAAAAAAACAACAACTTAGTAGTTGGTATAACTGGACAAAATCCGAACCCACATCCTGAAATATAAAACAATAGTGCATAGCCGTGTATTTTGATAGAATGCAGTTACTCAAAATAAAAGGGTACGCTCAATTCATGCTTCCTGGTCGTCAGGTAAATGAAGTTTACCTTACTCATTATCGGTAAAAATAAAACCAAAGAGAAGAGTTACCGCTTGGCTGGAAAGTGCCATCTAAGGGCAAATCACGCTGGTCGATTCGATCCAAGCCCCAAGTTACATCATCCGCATATGCCATGCCATCTTCCTCCACGTAACGCACAGCGTCATGTGACCGGATCTGAAGAATATAAGATGTGGAAGAGAGAGGTGGGTAAAGACTGACTTGAGACATGGGTGCAAATTAAAGAAAATAAAACCAAAAAAAAAAAAACTAAATGTGTACATGTATAGCAGGGTTCCGATTTGACATTCAATGCATTTGAAATACAATGGCATGTATAAAGAGCACTTTGCTGCGTGTAACACCGACAGAGTTACTATACATTCTCCGAAACACGTTATGCTGGAGTAATTAAACCAACATTACGGCTGAAATAATAGAGTAATAAGAATTTTTTTTTATTAAAATGATAATGCATGGAAAATGCATCTTATAGGGAATAGTTCTGTTCCCTGTGTCTGCATGTCATATAACTTCGTACAAGACTGGTAGTGGTGCACAAAGAAAGATAAACATATACGTCGAGATGTTTATAATGCAACTGATTGACAAATTGCCCTAAGGATATCGAAGAATTTGAACAGTAAATATGCAATACCCACTGCTATGAGAGATAGGAACCATCAACTGGCTATCAGATGGAAGCTCGGCAGTCTAGTGGATATGGCACCTGTCTAATAGCAATCAGGAGATATTGAGTTCGTGTTCCATCAGAGTATGTATGCCCATCATTTCTATCATGGCTACATAATACCTCAGACACGTAATAGTACATTAGATGGTCTCATAGACTATGTATACATGACCTGGGAAAGTTGTAAGTACGAGTTTTTTTGTTGATTTGTGTTCCAAAATGTTATTAAGGAAATCTTAGCTTGGCTGCTACCTCGGTAACCTTGAGAAACCTTTTTATCAGCCTTATCAGCATAATCATATAATTAGCATAATTATGTACAATATATTATGTAATAAATTGCTAGTTTTTAAATCAGGAAGCCAAAACAGATACTACAAGTTTCAAGGGTTTTCTATGATGAGAAATACATTTGTAGCAACACTTTCTATTTTGAAAGGATGAAAGGTGTCTTAAACATGCAAATTACCATAATGCGTTAATGTGCATATGTACAATAGTCTAGAACATGGTATGATACTATGTATATGCCATGGAAAAGTTTATGGTAGAGGGTTTTCATAAACTTGTCCATGGCATATACATAGTATTATACCATAGTGCAATAAGCATATTCAGCTAATTTGCATAATGTAATAATTATGTAATAATTATATGTAATAATTTGCTAATTTTAACCAGGAAGTTATGAGGAATCCATTTATTGCAACGATTTCCATTTTGAAATAAGGTGTCTAAAATATAAGTTGCATAATAGGTTCATTTGCATATATACAATTATCTGGTAGATGGTAAAATACTATGTACATTACGTGGAAAAATGTTTAGTGAAAGTTTCTTGTTCTTGTTGCTGTTGTTGTGGTTATTGTTCTTGATTCGTGCTGTAGATGGGTACTGAAGCAACTCAAGGTTGATTGCCACCTTGGCAACCTTGGACCATTATCTTTAAGAACGTAATTTAGCATAATCAACTTATAACCATAATTTGTATTGTGTTGCTATATCAAATCCAGAAAGCCTTATAACAAGGATAATTCAGCTTTTCAAGGATTTACTATGAAGAAGAGTCCATTTATGATAACATGCATCGCAGTTTCTGAAATGATGCGAGTGTCTTACATAATTATCAGAAGTAACAGAATGAGCTAATTTGCATATGTACAATAGTCCGATGGATGGTACAATATGTGCCCTGTAGATGAGTATTGAAGAAAATTATGCTTGGTTACCACCTTTGCAACCTGGGGCAACTATCTCTACTAACCTAATTAGCATAGTTTATAATTAGAATGATATGTGACATGTGCCTGAAAGGAGGGATAATATGACTTTCCGAGTTTTCAAGGACGAGAAATCAATTTATAGCACCAATCTCAATTTGTTAATGATGCAAGTATCTGAAATGCATAATAAGCATAATTAGCTAATTTGCATTAATGTTCAATAACCAGTAGATGGTAGCATATAATATGGCACGTGCATGATCTGGAAATTTGTTCAGTACACTTTTCTTGTTCGTTTGTTTGTTTGATTGTTTGTTTGTTTGTTTTTGCTGCTTCGAGTTTTAGAAAATTCAAGCTTTGAGAATGAATTTAGATTTCAACAATATACAAAAAGCTCCCTCTCTCTGCCTTTTCGTGCTATTGGATATTACAGTTTCAAATAGTTTGAATTAAACAGTGATGTTACAATTCCAGAATTTGATTGATTGGTCCAGGTTCAGGTCAGGGGAGGGGATATCTTCCTAAAACTCCCTCCCCCCCTTTTTTTTTCAGATAAAAATCAAAGATTAGCTCATAACACGTCATGCTATATCATTTGCACGTTTAAGACACTTTAAACGTTCAAAATGGAAACTGTCGTTATAAATAGATTCCTCGTCATGGAAATCGCCCTCGTCATAATTTGCTAAATATGCTAATTAGACTACTGAAGATAATTGCCTTGGTTGCCACCTTGGCAGCAAAGCTTAAATTTACTTCAAGACCATCTACAACACCATTCAACTAAAATCCTTCCCCTAAACAACCTGTCCACATCATATACATAGTATATGGTACTACCTACTAGACAATGTAGTTCATTATGTTCATTTGCATTTTTAAGACACTATCTGACACATCATGTCAAAATGGTGATTTTTGCTATTAATGGATTCTTTATCGTAGAAAACCATTGACAAGTTGTATTATCCATGTTTTCTGGCGTCCTGGTTGGAAACGAGCAATTTATCACAAATTGCACATCACCTATGCTAATACATGATAAGGCTCATACATTTAAGGCTAATGGCCAAAAAAAAAAAAGTGAACTTCAATATCCTAAAATACGAAAAGAAAAAAACACTTGCACACTTAACAACTTCTTCGTTTCTAAAGAAAAAAAAATGTCTACCCTACTAAACGAATAATCGGCGTTTATACACACGTCAATGAAGGCCTTTTTGTCCAGTTGCAATAGAATACTGCATGTAATAGCACAGTGCTATATGAAGGGAACACTAGAGAAATTCTACTCACAATGTCTAAAGCTCTGCTATCGCCTAGGGTAACAGAAAATCCATTAAGAACTGTCAGGAATTTATGCGTGATGTCAAAGACGGCTCCGGCCTCAGACGAGATCGATGACATTGATGAAGTCACTTCCGAGAGATCGACGTCATTCTGTATAGCATAAAATGGATTGCAGTGATGATTTTTACAGCCTTACACACGCTGAATTTTGTCTTTATTACTTCAAATCATACTGTAAGCAGAACTATACAAATAGAAGTATTTAAGTGCGACATAGTATCCCAGCTAACATTTGGACGCCTTCTGAACGTTCTTAAAACGCTCCAAGTTCGTTATTTGGACGTTTTGTCAAAACATTTTCAGAACTTCTTTTCGTGGAAGGTTTTCGACGTATATAAAACGTTTCAAATGGACGTTATAAAAACGTTTTTTAAACGTTTAAAAATCCAATAAAAAACATTTCAGAATTTTTAAGGACCCGCAGAAAACCTTTTGGACGTTATATATATCAGAAAACCTTTAGAGAATATTCAAAACGTTCTGTGGACGTTCTGCGGACGTCCAGAAAACCTTTGAAAACCGTCTAGAATGTCCAAGAAACGTTTTAAGAACGTCTAAAAAGTCTTGTGACCTTTAGAGAACCTTTCATATCCGTCTAAAACGTCCAGAAAACCTTTTAAGAACGTCTAATATTTGTTTTTATGGGGCATTAAAAAGACACAGTTATGAGATTATGCAGGCATAATCTGGGATTTATGTACCCTGATCCTAAATATTCCTATCCTAACTTGTTCCTAATGTCCTATCACCTATACCAACTACATCCTATTCCCAGTTGATGAATCTGTATCACATTGTTTTATAAACCGGCAAAATGTTGTAATGCATGAAGACATGGTTACTGAAATTAAATCACATATTTCTTAATTAGGCCAATTAACATATGAAAATACCTCTTCATAACACAATTTGAAATTGTGAATAACTGAACAATAACGTAGGCACAATTCTTAACACAGAAAGTTTGAACCCAGCATAAATACTTTGGATTGCAATATCTTTTCAATGTCTTCTAGTTTTCCGATTTTAGATTTTCTTATTTTAATATTCATAAATATGCATATTTATGATCAAGGAACCAATGACGAAGACATGACATGACGGACCAAATAGAAACATTTTTTTAAACGTTCATCAAAGACGAAGTCGACGTAACAGACCTAATAAAAACGTTTTGTGGACGTTTATAAATGACGAAGACGTAGCAGACATGATAAAAACGTTTTGTAACGTCCATTGACGTTTTGAAAACATTTTCCAAAAAAAAAACTGTGCTTTGCGATAAATTCTAAGTCCCAACTTTGACGTTATATATATACGTTTTAAAAACGTCCATTTTATACGTCAGGAACCTCAAAAAACATTTAGTGTTCGCTGGGAGAGTGATTACCAAAAAAAAAAAAAAAAATGTTATTTCACTTTAATTGGATAGAACATGTACTTGCAAGAAGTCCAGGAATGGCAATGCGGTCTATAATAGAGTAAGCCCAAAATTCAAGTAATAACCCCCAAACAAAGAATGGTTTGTCTGTGGTGTTGAGAAAGATAAACTCACACATTTACGATGGAGCATCATAAGCACTTTAATAAGGGGAAGATAATGCTGCCTCAAAAGTGATTTTAAGATAGATTTTTATTTTTATTTCTTTTATATTAATTGAGGAACGAAATGTGGAAATAACGAACATTTACATCATTACAATAACATCAAAGTCAACGATGACTTACCTTCAGGACAACAATGTAACTTCCTGGAACTTTTCCTGGGGAACGGTAGAGTGGCGCCCAAGCCGATAGGCTCGGCGTAGCCAGCAATAGCAGCATTACCGTTCCAGTAAACCACATGACGATACAATGTCTTTCTTTTTATTACCACAGTATTTCAAAACTCAAAATACTCCTATTCCACAGATGTGTCGGCGTGTTTGTATCCTGTACAATGACGACTGCGAAAATTTGCAAATCTTGTTCAGTTAAAACGATATCAACGTCCTTTGCGCTCGTTCATATCGTGTAAACGATAACTTCATTGTGCGTGGGCGGGTGCTTGTGTAAACATGTCAACAAATGTGAATAATTATGTGTAAGTTTGTGTGTGTGTATATATATACCTCTCTGTATCTGCGTGTAACATATTAGTTGCGTATTGTCTTGTGTGTGGCAAAATTACTTATCTAACAATGTGTCTCTTTCACACGGTCATTTCTATCCCAAGAAGGGGGGGTGCAGTTGGTGACTTTATAAAATCACTGCCGTTTATTGGTGGTAGTTTCATGACGGTCAGGGCAGCTGCAAATTGTTCGGGAGACATTGCAATAGAACGGATTAAGAAGAATCAACTAGATACTGATTTCATTACACGACGAAAGGTTAACTGTGTGAAAGCTATAACTTTCTGATTTGTCGAAAAATTTAGTGATTTTGTTATCAAGCATGCGTTGAATTTGCATTTGCGTCAGTACAGGTCACTGGGCGCCCGGTATTCCTTGCAGGTGGAGTGTAAGATTGACTTTTGCCCCATATGGAAGCAGCGCTTTTGACGTGCAAGGACTCAATCTTTTTTTTATATATATTTCAGGGTGAAATGTGTCAATCTTATTACACAGAGCATCTATGTCCTCATGCAAATTTAGTTAGGATTGTTATTTTCTGTTTCATAGCCACTGATTTGATTAGCAATGTCGTCTTCGATGCTGAATATACCATAGAAGATGTACTTCTCTGAAAAAAAAATACCAGCCAGGTGTGACATGTGTGATTTCTAAAAAAATCCCAAATTTCACCAAAAGTGTGCGCCAGATCGCTGAATTTCAGGTCTGAAAATGCCAAATTTTCCTCGTTTGGGAGGGGGGTCCCCCTCCCACACCCTCACCCCGCTAGGCCGCTCCGCTCCCTCGCACAGATATTCAAACTCCAAGTTCCTCCCCTACCCCCCCCCCCATCATTAAAACGGAACGATGCCCCTGGGATGATTGCTTTACTGACTTAAATCAAGAAAATTGAAGAATACAATTAATAGCTACATGAAAATATCTACTACGTTATTCAAGAAATGGATATCCTTATTAGCATTTCATTGAATTTGTTTGGGCATTATTCAGGGCTGCGCTACGTTTTTGAAAGGGGGGTGACAAAATCGCCTGTCAGTCAAGAAGAAAGAACATCAAAAGACAAGAGAAACAGCAACAAAAAAGTCTTCATACTTTTAAGGTCTGATTTTCCGCCGAAAGTCGGCTGACAAGAAAAAAAAAACAAACAAAGAAACAAAAACAAGAACAAAAAGTCTTCATATTTTTGCTGCCACTTCCCTCCCACTTTGCATGGAAAAGAGTGGGGACATTTATGATCCCTGTCGGGGGGGGGGGGTGTGTGTGGGGGGGGGGGCAAGCTTCCCCCCCCCCCCCCCCCCGGGCTGCACCGGTCTGGTTATGGGCTTGTAATCGTGGTGATGGTGACTATCGCCAATCATCCCCCCACTCCTCAGTACGGATTTACGCCGTTGGCGATGACCATTAACATTTGTGTTAAGTATGAAAGTATGTTTCGTTGGGGGGGGGGGTTCAATAAAGAGACATAGTTGTATTAATTTTGTATTCTTACTTCGTATTACCGTCAATTATTTTATAATTTCATTTAGAAAGTGAAAGTATGAAATAAATTGAAATAAAAATGACCAATTAATGAGTGAGGGGCAGGGTGTCATCTTTCTTAGTCCGAAAAGTTAAGTTTTAGTTTAGTTGAGTTTAGTTTAGTTTAGTTTAGTTTAGTTTAGTTTAGTTTCCATCTTAGAAGATGGATGGATAGCCCATATTCAGCTGCAATAGCTGGTCATCCATGGGGTCCACTTGATGCTTGGGGTCCACTTCACTGTGTTAAACATCCTGCTCTTTGCGATGAATGAATGAAGTGGAATCATTTACGTGCATGAGTTGTGACTCTCTCACACACGGGACCTCTATTTTATGTCCTATCCGAGGGACAGCTAGAGTGTTTTGCCTCTTACTACCGAGAACCGAGGCCCTTTGGATCGTGAGGCAGACGCGCTACCGACTAAGCTAACTCACTGCTAAAGTATGGGAGATCGCGCCGGCATTGCACGACGAATAAAGTGATTATGATGATGATGATCCACAGCATTTGTATGGCGCCATATATCTGTTATAGAAACATTCAAAGGCGCAGACTCCTCCAAGACAGTTAGCAATTGAATGCCCAGTGAAAATGTGAGTTTTGAGTGAGGTTTTGAAGTGATCCAGTTTGTCAATTTCACGGAGAAATGATGAGAGGGAGTTCCATAGGCGAGGAGAGATAGAGGAAAACGCCCGGTCTCCGTATCCCTTGAGATGTGTGATGGGCACCTGGAGAGTAAGGCCAGATGAACGACGGCAAGGGCGAGGCTGCCATCGTTCGATTAGAGAAGACAGGCATCCTGGGGCCAGACCATGAATGGCCTTAAAAGTGAGCAGTAAGATCTTGAAATCAATTCTGTTCTTGATGGGAAGCCAATGCAGCTCAGCCACGACAGTGGTGATGTGATCATACTTCCTCAGCCCGGTGAGCAAGCGTGCTGCTGCATTCTGTACTGCTTCAAGTCTGTTCAAGGTTGCAGATGGAAGGCCAGCTAGAATACTGTTACAAAAATCCAGTCTTGATGTTATGAGTGAATGGATGATGCTTTCTGCTGCCGTCCTTGTAAGCAGAGGTCTAATAGCTGCGATGCTACGAAGCTGGAAGTAAGCAGTCTGGCATACCTGCGAAACATGCCTATCCATCCTCATAGACTGGTCAAAGTAGACCCCAAGGTTACGGACGCTATCTGCAGGAGAGACGGACACATCGCCGACCTGAAAATCCATGGAGACAATCTTGTTTCTCATTTGTGGAGAATAAATGATGAGGTATTCAGTCTTGTCGTCACTGAGCTTCATGAAGTTCTTCACCATCCATTGTCGGATATCTGACAGGCATTCGGTCATCCTCGTAGATTGATTCGAGTCAAATATGTATGAAATAGTCTTGACGAAAGAGTATAGAAGCGCTTGGAGTGCGCATGACCGCGTAGGGGAAATAAATTTAGATAAAAATTCCACAAAGTTCGCCCCTTCTACAATATACAAAAACTACATCTACATCCGAGTTTTGTTCCAGGTTAAGACATATATGTCGCCTTATCTCGTGTTCGTGTGCGTTTCGCGGGCGACAACAGGACTTAGGTTTAGCGTAGACTTTGCACGTATTTTATACTGATAAAAACAATGATAACCAACAGTGTTTTGCAAATTGCGCATTTCCAATCGGATTGATAAACGCGCTGTATACAGTGATGGCAAAATCGTCTCAGTGATCATGGTTATGAGGTCAACAAGAATACATATGAACTTTTATAGATTCTTTTGAAAATTGACACTGGGAGTCTGGGAGTGTTGAGTGGAGTTCCCTTACCAAGAAGGCTATTTCCATGCTGATATTCCACAAAATTGAGACTTAGACTAAATGGTAATTAGTTGAAATATATATAAATAATGTACACAGCTCCCTTAAAGGATGTAATTGACAAGTGTGGCATAAGTAAAATTACATAATTATGTTGATGATACTCAGATTATCTTTCATTGTCAAAAAGCACCAATTCTGATGTAGCAGTTGGTCAGATTGATCAAAATTCAAGACTGGTCTCTGCAAAATGGTTTGAAATTGAATCTTGAGAAAACTGAAGCTGTGCATGTAAGATCTCGTAACAAGTCATCAACAACTTTGTCCGTCAATGTTTGCGATATTCCTGTGCTGCCAACTTCTAAGGCACGTGACTTTGGTGTCATTATCCAAGATGATCTTAGTATGAAAACTCACATCAATAACATATGCAAATCTGCAGCCATAGGTATACACAGGATTGGAAAATTGAGACACGTTCTCGATAAAGCAACGACAGAAAAACTGGTTCATGCGTTTATTTTTAGTCGTATGGATAATAATAATGGTTTGCTCATTGGAGTTCCAGACTCTCAGCTGAAAGGACTCCAACGGATACAAAATTCAGCCGCAAGGCTTGTAACACGCAAAAAGGAAATTTGATCATATAACTCCCATTCTTCGTAGTCTTCATTGGTTGCCCATAAGAGCTCGGCTCGTATCAGGTTTACGGTTTTGACCCTTGTATTCAAATGTTTTCATGGAAATGCCCCTGCATATCTCGGTGAACTCATCAAGCCATATCATCCTGGTCGTAATCTGCGCTCAAAATCAAAAAATCTCCTCTCTGAAATAAGTGTCAAATCTAAGACATTTGGTGATAGGGCTTTTGGAAAAATGGCACCCTCATTATGGTCTATAATGTTTGTTTTATGTTATAAGTGCTGTCTGGGGCAAATTATTTGTATAGGGCCCCATTTCTCTCTCTCTCTCTTCTTTCGATCTTTAAAATAACAACAACAACCTCATTATGGAATAATCTCCCTCTCAGTGTTAGATGCATTACAGATTTTGATAAATTCAAATCTGTGTTAAAAACTCACCTTTTTGATAATTGTTGATTATAGGTTTGAATAGAGAAATATGTGATAGATTTTGTTTTCATTAATTTTGTACACGCATAGAGACTATCTCATGGTATTATGCGTTCTAACAACTATTATTATTATTATTATTGTCATTATTATTATCATATTTAGACGAAATGACAATTTCACGAGTTGGCTTGTAAAACAGATGGAAATTAGACCTATTGCAATTAGAAGAGATGGAAATAGACCAATTGAATGTTGGACGTAGTGAAATAATAAACCAAATGGGTAGTATAGACCAACCACTTTTGACGAGCTAATTTTATGATATGCCAAGTGGTATTAAACGAAAATGGAAAAAAAAAAAAAGTAGACGAGATGGCAATCAGACCATCTGCTCACTAGACGAAAAGATGATTAGCCAAACTGGGCATCGGACCATATATATTTAGGACCAAACGGACATTATAGACAAAATTGATAGTAGAAGACATCAGACAAAATTTTACAAATTAAACAAAATTTGCAATCTCCGGTGAGCACAATATTCAGCCCTTACCTTTTATGCACCAACACCTTCGACGTGTCCACCTCCCCTGCCGACACAAAGCTGTGAACGACGCTGCATGTTTCGCAATGCTCTTTTAACCATGATCATGACCGTTGCGGGATCATGACGAAAAACATCGATCTCATGCCGAATATGCTACTGCAAATCATCCAGGTCACGTGGTGGGGGTATATGATGAAGTATCCCCAGAGGAAAAAGTCAAAGGGTGTCAAGTCAGGAGATCGTGGATGCCATTCCACCTCATGATTGAGGGCTATTATGCGTTGGTCAAATAGTTCTACCAGCCTCTCACGGACAGCTCGAAGACAGTGAGCTGGGGCACAGTCGTGTAGCCACCAAAGGTGCCGGAACACTCATCGATCCTGTCTGTCAAAGTGTTTATGTTTGTTTGTTTGTTTGTTTTTCCAGCTGGGGCATAATGTCGTTATTGATAATGTGTAAGTAAGTGTCACCATTCATGTTTCTGTTGAAGAAAAATGGCCCAATTATTTGGCCACTGCCACACAGACCAGCCCGCACACTCCATTTTTGTCTGCTCATGTTTACGTCGTAATTGAACTCCGTATCAGGGCACTTACCCCTTCTAAACACTAGTTAGTGAAAAGGTTAGAGTAAAGATTATGGTTAGGGTTGGGTTTTAGGGTCAAAGTTTGAGTTAGGGTTAGGATTTAGACTAGGGTTAGGATCAGGGGAAGAGTCCGGGGGTAATTGTCCTCGACCCTTGAACTCAGGTGGATGTCTTGCAGCCGCGTGCTCTATGGCATTGTGGGTGTTCACTTTCCCGTCCATGCTAAATGCTGTTTCGTCGCCAACAAGGATTCACAGGAAATTGGCATCGCCCTCAGTCTTGCCCAGGAGCCACCTCGAAAAGTTGAGCTACCTCTGGGAAGCCCTGAACTCTCTAGCAGTTGATGACCCTCATGCACTTTGTAAGGATACATAATAAGATCTAATCGTGCAATACGATGGAAAGTTGGCCTTACCCCTAAACCATTACGGCGTACAGTGTGGTCATTGTATCCTTGTATGGGCCTCCAGTTGTCTCCTGACATCCTCAATGTTTTCTGCATGGGCATCTCCCACTCAGTTTCGTCTGCAAGAATTACCCTTGTTTCTGTTAAGGCTTGGTATTTGCGCACATTCGCCCAGATAGTCTTTCTGGATGGAGGATCTCTGTCTGGGAGGCGCTAACAGAATGCTTCCCTTGTATCATAGTATTAAGCTACCGGTACGGTGAAACATTGTCACCACAAAATAATACCCTTTGCTCAACTTTGAGCTGCACCATGATCAGATATCATTTGCTATCTCCTGTTTCATTTTAGATTGCGCTTGTCCCAGTAGAATACTCACAACTAAGTGATGTGTATACTTACCTGACCTTGATGCAAGAGCAATGGGTTGTTACATGACAATGTAGCAAATCAATACCATTCTTTAAGAAGAATGTGGGCCTGTGCTCTCCTGACATTGCGGCTGGAAATTTTCCCATTACATGACAATGAAACAATTTCAAACAATAAGAAGAATGTAGGGTTATTATTACCTGACATTGCAAGAATTATGCATAGGCCTACCTGACATTGCAGCAGGGTAATTACCCATCAGCTGGATGAATATATAGCAATCAATGCCACTCAATGAAATGAATGTAGGAAAGGGTGTGCTAAATTATAGCCATGTTCAGACGTATTTTCTAGTCGGAGTAAAATCTTATGGCGCAGCAATTAGAATTCAAATTTATGCTTATCTTACCACGACCCTGTGTCCACACGACGGTCGTGGGAAGAAACTCCGACCAATTTACCACGGCCTTCGTGGGGATCACCGTGGAGGGTCGGTGTAACTTCCGAAAATGGTAGCACCGCGCAAGTTGACCATACCATTGTTTTGTTTTGTTTTGGGTTTTGTGGGGTTTGTTTGTTTGTTTGTTTGTTTTGTTTTTTTTTTTTTGTTTTTTTTTGTTTTTTTTAAATAGCGGCATTTACCTTTTCCATTCTTGTTGATGAGAATTTATGAGCGCTATGAGCTTCTACGTCGCGATCGACTATAGGTTAGAATTGTGCTGCACGCGCACGTGTACTCGCATTTGAATCCGGAAGTTTTACCTAGGTCGTATAATCGGTAAGGTCATAGATACTCCGAGGGCTTGTCCGCACGGGCAATATGCGACCGGCTAGTCGAGGTAGCGAGATACTCCTGAGAAAACTCAGGAGTATCTTGGTCGGAGGAAGAGGTCGTGGTAAGTTCCTCCGACCGGAGGAAGTCACCACGACCTTGTTCAGACGGGCACTACTCCGACTTTTCCTCCGAAGTTACTCCGACCAAGCTTCCTCCGACCCTTCCTCCGAAGTTACTCCGACCAAAACTGCCCTCGTCTGAACACAGCTAGAAAGAGCAGTAGACACTGCTTATGTAACAATACATTCACTTGCAAAAAAAATGAACGAGGGGATATCATTTCTGGCGTGTAAGAAAACAACAAATAAACGATAAAACAAAACAAAGAAGCTTTCAGAAAATACTAATGTTAGTTTCGTACTTTACAAACCAAACTTGGAAGAGGGTACTTTTTGTGCCCCTCACCTTCGGAGAACCCTAACTCTGTGATCCGTGATAATGTTGACGCAAGCAAGGTGTCAAATTAAAGATGATGAGTTACTTCGTATTGTGGTAAGCATTTCACAAGAGTAATTCATGTATTATTGAAAGAGCTGACTTTTGAATTTCGGTTACTTTTTTAGGAACACACTGTATAAGCCTGAGGGAAATAGAACTTTTTCAGAGAACCCGGCGTTAATAACAAAATCACGGAATCTCAGCTCTTATTCCGCGTGTGCATCATTACTGTGTACAAGGCATGGGCGTAAATCCCGGGGGGGATGGGGGATATATCCCCCCTGAAATGGAGGGGGGGATGGCCTGTGCAATCATCCTCCCCCCCCCCCCCCCCCGAATTTTGAGGGGAAAAAATGGAGGAAGCAGAAATGTGATTGTATCAATTTTGGCATATTGCATGACGTTTGTACGCCGGCCTTCAGACAGGTAACAGAGCTGAACAGTATTCTATCTTGTAGGAAAATGTATAATTTTCTCAAGCGCTCGCTCGCTTCGCTCGCTCGCGAAGAAAGTAACATCGACATACACTGTAAGGTATGGCTCAGGCGTTGACAACGTCAAATAGTATAGGTCTACATGTAAACATGCTATGACGCGAGTAACTGGGGACCATCTGCAAAATATGTACGAAAACATACAAACAAACAATAACAACAACTTTATCGCCATAATTATTGAATCCCCTCCATTTCCTGAATCATTCCTGAGAAACGACAGTGACTGATGACTCAGTCAGGATACATCTGTGGTCATACCAAGGGAAGATCAGGGACGTCGAATCTATGGGGGGCAAAGGGGCATTTGCCCCGCCCCAAAGGAAGTGTTTAGACAGACAAATCATTTATCCCCAAAGCAATTCCCGAGATGAGGACAAATCTCGAACTTTCTTAATGGAAAATTGTCCAAATATCGCCAGAACTATGCACCAGATAGTTGTATTGCAATCATGAACATGCAAAAGGTCCGCTATACAGGATAAGGGATAAACTTTGTACACTTTTGACATAGACGTATATTCCCTAATTTATCAAAGAGTGTGCAGCAGATCTTTCACTTAACAAAAGCAACCTAATATGTATAGAGGCGTCGATGGGGGGGGGGTGGTTCTCAAATAAAAGAGGGACAACAAAAGCGAAAAATATAGCTACAAACGGCAGTTTTTGGAGTGTAAAATTTTAAAATTTTAAAGCTCGCTCGCTCCGCTCGCTCGCATTCAACCGCTATGCATTTTTCTCCTGATGTTGCTGCCAGTGATTGACAGCAGGTACACCCGGTGCGCCCCCATTAATTTCCAAAGGGAAATATAGCTACAAACGACAGTCTTTAGGACTGGAAAATGTCAAAATTTTCAAGCTCACTCGCTTCGCTCGCTAGCATTTAATCAGTATGCCATTCTTCTGATGTTGCTGCCAGTAATTGCCGGCAGTTGCGCCCGGTGTGCCCCCTTAATATCCAAAGCGAAAAAATACATCCACAAACGGCAGTCTTTGGACTGTCAAATGTCAAAATTTTCAAGCTCGCTCGCTCCGCTCGCTCGCATTTAACCGCTACGCCATTCTCCTGATGTTGCTGCCAGTAATTGCCGGCAGTTGCACTCGGTGTGCCCCCTAAATTTCCAAAGCGAAAAAGTATAGCTACAAACGGCAGTTTTTGGACTGTAAAATGTCAAAATTTTCAAGCTCGCTCGCATTTAATCGCTATGCCATTCTCCTGATGTTGCTGCCAGTGATTGTGAGCAGGTGCGCCCCCTTAATTTCCAAAGCGAAAAATATAGCTACAAACGGCAGTTTGGGGACTGTAAAAATAAAAATGTCAAATTTTTGAAGCTCGCTCGCTTTGCTCGCTCGCATTTAATTATTATTCCATTCTCCTGATGTTGCTGCCAGTAACTGCCAGCAGTTTTCGCCCGGTGCGCCCCCTTCATTTCCAAAGCGAAAAATATAGCTACAAACGGCAGTTTTTGGACTGTCAAATGTCAAAATTTTGAAGCTCGCTCGCTTCGCTCGCTCGCATTTAATAATTATGCCATTCTCCTGATGTTGCTGCCAGTACTTGCCAACAGTTTTTGCCCGGTGCGCCCCCTTAATTTCCAAAGCGAAAAAATACAGCCACAAACGACAGTTTTTGGGACTGGAAAATGTCAAAATTTTCAAGCTCACTCGCTTCGCTCGCTAGCATTTAATCATTATGCCATTCTCCTGATGTTGCTGCCAGTAATTGCCGGCAGTTGCGCCCGGTGTGCCCCCTTAATTTCCAAAGCGAAAAAATACAGCCACAAACGGCAGTCTTTGGACTGTAAAATGTCAAAATTTTCAAGCTCGCTCGCTCCGCTCGCTCGCATTTAACCGCTATGCCATTCTCCTGATGTTGCTGCCAGTAATTGCCGGCAGTTGCACTCGGTGTGCCCCCTAAATTTCCAAAGCGAAAAAGTATAGCTACAAACGGCAGTGTTTAGACTGTAAAATGTCAAAATTTTCAAGCTCGCTCGCTCCGCTAGCTCGCATTTAATCGCTATGCCATTCTCCTGATGTTGCTGCCAGTGATTGTGAGCAGGAGTTTGGTGCGCCCCCCTTAATTTCCAAAGCGAAAAATATAGCTACAAACGGCAGTTTGGGGACTGTAAAATGTCAAACTTTTGAAGCTCGCTCGCTTCGCTCGCTCGCATTTAATTATTATTCCATTCTCCTGATGTTGCTGCCAGTAATTGCCAGCAGTTTTCGCCCGGTGCGCCCCCTTCATTTCCAAAGCGAAAAATATAGCTACAAACGGCAGTTTTTGGACTGTCAAATGTCAAAATTTTGAAGCTCACTCGCTTCGCTCGCTCGCATTTAATCATTATGCCATTCTCCTGATGTTGCTGCCAGTACTTGCCAACAGTTTTTGTGAGCAGGTGCGCCCCCTTAATTTCCAAAGCGAAAAAATACAGCCACAAACGACAGTTTTTGGGACTGGAAAATGTCAAAATTTTCAAGCTCATTCGCTTCGCTCGCTCGCATTTAATCATTATGCCATTCTCCTGATGTTGCTGCCAGTAATTGCCAGCAGTTTTCGCCCGGTGCGCCCCCCTTAATTTCCAAAGGGAAAAAATACTAGTACAGCCACAAAGGACATGTGGGACAGTAAAATATCAAAATTCTCAAGCTCACTTGCTTCGCTCGCTCGCATTTAATCGTTATGCCATTCTGATGTTGCTGCCCGATTGCCGGCAGTTGCGCCCGGTGTGCTCCCATAATTTCCAAAGCGAAAAAATACAGCCACAAACGGCAGTCTTTGGACTGTAAAGTGTCAAAATTTTCAAGCTCGCTCGCCCCGCTCGCTCGCATTTAACTGCTATGCCATTCTCCTGATGTTGCTGCCAGTAATTGCCAGCAGTTGCGCCTGATGCGGCACCCCTTAATTTCCAAAGCGAAAAAGTATAGCTACAAACGGCAGTTTTTAGACTGTAAAATGTTAAAATTTTCATGCTCGCTCTCTCCGCTCGCTCGCATTTAATCGCTATGCCATTCTCCTGATGTTGCTGCCAGTGATTGACAGCAGTTGCGCCTGGTGTGCCCCCCTTAATTTCCAAAGCGAAGAATATAGCTACAAACGGCAGTTTTTGGACTGAGAAAACAAAATTTTCAACGCAAAGAGATTTCACCCTAGGAGGGGGAAACCCCCCTACCATACCCTCCCCCCTCGCTTGATTCGTTCCCTCACATAACCGCTCCTCCTAAGATCAAATCCTGTCTACGCCGATGATAGGCCCCATTATTTAGTAGGCCTTCACAGTGATGTCGCACAGCAAGAGCTGAAATACCACGATTTTGTCATTCAATAATATATTGTGAATATTTCATTTTCTTATTGTTTTTTTAAAGAAAAGAAAAGAAAATTTTCACCACAAGTGAGCACTAGATCGCTGAATTTCAGGTCTGAAAATGCAAAATCTTCCTCGTGTGGGACAGGGATACCCCCCCCCCCCCATACACACCCTTCCCCCGTTCGGTCGTTCCGCTCCCTCTCACAGATATTTCAAAAAAAAAAAAGTGTTTTCATACTTTTAAGGTCTGATTTTCCGCCGAAAGTCGTCTGACAAGCAAAAAAAAAAAAAAAAAAAAAAGCAACAAGAACAAAAAGTCTTTATGTTGTTGCTGCCACTTTTCTCCCACTTTATATTTCATGCAAAAGAGTGGGGCATCCGATCCCTGTAAAGTGTGTGTGTGGGGGGGGGGAGGGGGGCACAAAGCTTCTCCCCCCCCCCCACCCCCCCCCCCCCCAAAAAAAAAAAAAAGGCTGCGCCGGTCCGGTTATGGGCTTGTAATCGTGGTGATGGTGACCATCCCCCCCCCCCCCCCACTCCTCAGTATGGATTTACGCCGTTGGTACAAGGTCTAATGAGAAGGTGTGGGAAGGGGATACCCCCTCCCGCTCAACACAGCTTTTGTGTTTTTAAAATTAAAGTAAAGCGATCTGAAGCACACCTTTTGTCGAAAATTCGGAAACTGTCATTCCTCAAAGTGCAGTAGGTCTATAGAGGAGACCAAGCAATGGGAGATGGCAAGACACCTCTCCCATATTCCAGGGAGCTTTTTTTATTTTTTAGAGCTGAAATTCGACGGTCTGGCTCACATCTTTGTTGGAATAAATGGGAATTTGTCAATCAGAGAAGTGTAGAAGTCTGTGGGAGGAAACAAAGCAGGAGGATGTGGGAGGGGATAAGTCCTGTCCCCCCCCCCCCCCTTCCCTACAAGAGGGAGATTTGGTAATCTTATGATTGCAGTTAAGCGATCTGGTGCACACATTTTCTGGCATATTTAGAAAAATGTCGATGTTCAAAGTGTAGCCATAGCCTACAGATGCATGGGGGCGGGATTGCAGGGAGAAGTCGTGGGAGAGTGCTTTCCCCGCCCTTTCCAAAAGAGGAAGTTTTTGCCTTTTTAAAGTTGAAATTGAGACATCTCGTATATGCATAATGGAATAACTTGGAAATTGTCAAAAATTGTACTAAATCTGACCTGTAGGAACTGAGCGAGGAAAGGGTTTCTCAAAAGGTCACATTCCCATTGTAGGCCTACACGAGAGAACTTTTGAGTTTGTTTGTTGTTGTTTTTTTTTGCAAGTAAAATGATAAGTCGTGTGCATTCAGAATTATTAAGAATTTTTTTCTGTACTGAGGCTATAGGGAAAGGGGCACAGAGGGGGAGGTGTGGGAGGGGTTATTCCCCCTCCCAAAGCAAGAGATATTTTTCCATTTCAGAATTGAAATTCAACGGTCTGGTGCACACTTTGAGCAGTGTTGAGTGAACTATTGGAACAATATAATCTTACTTAAAAAAAAAAAAAAAAAGTTGAAAGGGAGAGGCTTCACATGCATAAATATACATGCAATTTTCCATCTTTTTTTTTTTCGCCTTCCAAATCCCAGGTCCAAATCTAGGGAGGCGATCGCTCCCTCCCCCTCCCTCCCCCTTGGCTACGCCGGGGACAACTTCCTCCCACAAGACAGAGATTTGGCATTTTTAGAATTGAAATAAAACGGTCTGATGCACACTTTTTGTTAAAAATATTCGGAAATTTGTCAATTTCAAATGTATTAAGTCTATAGAGGGAGCCGAGGAAGGGGATGGTGGGGGCGGGTATCCCCCTCCCATTCGAGGGAACTTTTGCATATTTAGAATTGAAATTCAGCAACCTGGCGCATCTTTTTGACGGAATATTTAGGAAAAATGTCAATCCACAAAAGTTAGACAATCATTCATAATCTGATATGTATACCCAAACCCTTCCAACACGAGGGAGCTTTTGCATTAACTTTGTAGAATTGAAATGAAAACATGTCTTTGGTTGCAAATTTGGGAAATTATCAATCATGGGGATATCACCCTCCCACAAGAGTGATTTTTTTTTTTTTTTTTTTTTTTTTTTGCATTTAGCGAGTGACAGATCTAGTGCACACTTTTTGATGAAATATTTGGCATTTATTTGTCAGATATTGTGCTAAGTCTATGGAAAGGGACAGAGTGGGGGAAGGTGTGGGAGGGGATATCCCTTCCAACGGGAGGGAACTTTGATATCTTTATCAGTGCAATTCAACAATCTGATGCACACTTTTGTTTGAATATTTGGACAAATTTCCATCAAAAAAGTCGGAAATTTTTTTCTCATCTCGGGAGTATTTTGGGGGAATGATTAAATCTGCCCCGTCAACATTTAGATGTATCCTGACTATGTCATCATCGTTTGCGGAATCTTTCCGGAAATGAGGGGAGGGGTGTACGTGTAGATCAGTGCGTGCACGGAGGACGGGGGCAAATTCTGGATTTTTTTTTTTGGGGGGGGGATTTATAGCAAGTTGTATAACAATAAATATCATTCATGTTTTCGTAATACTCAGGTGACAGCATGAATCAAAAGATGATTTGAAATAATTAGTATTGGTTTGCATGCAATATCAATGTCACGTTCTCATATAGACTCATTTAGGATCCTAAATTTCCTTTGTGTCATGAGATATATTTAATGTCTCGATGTGCTGAATTCAAAAATATACATGTTACTTTTCATTGGTCTTTGAATGTATGTTACAAATACAACAGTGTATAATTTGTGTGAAAAACTTGATAAATGACATGAAACTAATAGAAATAAAATGAAATGAATCATTGCAGTCTGATGTGATTTGATCTAATTAAAGAAATGCTAGGAGAATGAGCACTTTAAGAGTGGTATTTTATGGTATCGTTTCAGGTTTACGTAACCATTTTTGGGAACATTCACTGTAACTTACAATAAAGATAACTTCATTGAAGAAAAAAAAAGTAAAACGAAAGGTTCAGTATAACTCCTGCAACACTGGCTACGTTACAGCCAATGGATTTTGCGGTGCTAATCTCTTGCTATGACACCCTACGACGCTGTGCGCATGCCCGGTTGAGATCTTCGTCATATTAGAAGGGCATCGTGTGCACCAGTTTCCTGGACTATTTGCGATTGTTTCTATACACTGAACAAGCATCAAACTGTATGTATTCCACTCGAAAACATTGGCGTTATATACGTGCGTTTGGTTAAATCACCGCCCCATCTAAAACGCACAATAAGCCTTCTCGTCATGAGGTAAGATTGTTCGTCTTACTTATTGATTTGAAAACGATTGAGGGAAAAGGTTTTTTTTTTTTTCAAAGATCAACTAGATAGTAAATTTCTGTGCTGGATATTTCCTATGCATTCTGGTGGTGTTAGACTGACCTGCTGACACGGGTGGCAGCCTCCACAGTAAGTACAGGACTGCGGTCCCGGAACTCAAACAGACAACGAACCAGACTTCCAAAACTTTTAAAGCTTCTCTGTTCACGCTTTAAAGACTGAAATTCCCTTCAAAACAATAGTTTGGCTATCAGGATATCACACACAAGTCCTTCCCTATTTTTCTCTAGCTTGTTTCAAGACTTTTTGGACATACTCTTGCCTACAAGTGACTTCAGGACTCTTACTAGGTTCCAGGACAAGCCATGTCTATTCACAGACTGGAAGAGATATCTGAGTGATAATACTCGTTCATGTGGCTACCAAACTCGCAAGCAGGTGAGTCACTCTTCCTGTTTTGAAATCTTTCAAATCTAGCATTCAGTAGTGATATCAGTCATAATCCTTGCTTGGTTTTTTTACTGTTTTCCTTTCTTATTTATTGTAATGTATGGAAACGAAAGTATCGCCAACAGAAGCACTGTTACACATTATCGTTTCTGATGAAATAACCATAGCAAGAAAGCCTTCTTTACAATTAATGGCTATTGCGCAGAAAGAAAAAAAAAAATCTCAACAAGGACAAAACCCCTTTTATTGCAAGTGACAGTGGATTCCCGATGATCGAATACTCAAATACTTGTGGGACTGCAACAGATCGTGAGAAATGTTATGCCTATTTCGTATAGTCATTTGTGGCAAAAGTTTTTCTTGTTCAAAGTATGCGTTTGGGATAATCTTTTTACGTCATAAAAAGATAACAAGCTGTTGTACTGTAATAATCGTAATTAATTTGTGTTTGTTTCTTTGCTTTTGTGAACACAGAGTGCAAATAAATTAAAGTCAATCAATCAATAAATCCCCTTACAATCATGATGTGAGTATAAGCAATCAATGAGTGATGTCGGTGAGCCTAATTATATTCATGCATTATGCCTTGCCTCTTCTCGTTAACTTTGTGACTATACTCTCTTCTACCACTGCATGCTATTTGTAAATTCAGCTGAGCCGATCAATGAGGAAGGAAATGGCGGAAGTCAATTACCTTTTGTGCTTGTTTTTTTTAGTGACTAGTAAACATCGCAACCCTGCATTTTATGTGGCTGCAAAATGCATAATAGATAGACTGCATACTTTCATTCCTACAATCTTTCTGTAAATCTCCTCAACTGGGTAAATTCATTCGTGAAACGATCTTTACATAGTGGTCTATGTCTTTGCCATTAGTCCATGGGATATTTCCGTTCGAAAAACAACAGACCAACGTCAAGAAACATTTCAGCATGACTGTTTTTTCTTAGCGAAAATTACAATATATACTTTCAAATTTATTACACTGCTGTGCTTTTTCGGGTTCCTTAAGGCGCCTTTTATATGAGCCTACATTAATCGTCATATTCATTGACAAATATAATCAGTGTTGTGGGAAGTACTTGTCATGACTTGTTAGTTGTATAACCTTGTATGAGGTTTACAAAGAGTATTCTGTCGAGTAAATTACTGGCATTGTGCATCAGCTTCCTGGATAGAGAAATTGTTAAGTGCCAAGAAATCGCTCTCTTAATAGTATATAGGAATTTATGGTATTATGTAAAGAGGTGAGGATTAAGACATTGTGGGTTGTTCTTTCTGACAGCCTAGAAGATCGTATCAATGCTTTTCACCTGAGCACTTATTGGTATGATTTTAAACATCCATTATCACCGAGCGACAGGTGCAATCTTAAACTTGAGTGAGAACTCGTTTTGATACAAAAGTGCGCCGTGATAAGTTATTATCTTTATATACCTTGTTGTCCTCAAGGTCAAAAGTATTGTTTGTTTTTATATGTCTTGTGTCTGTTAGGAATATTTTCGGCAATTTGTCGAGATTGGCGGTAGCAGCAAGCCTGAGGCCACAGCGGACTCAGACGGTAATCTTTTATACACAAAGGTAGGACATCATGGACAACCTTGGGCATTGTTCATGCACTACACAATCTTCACAGATAATCGCCAGTAAATATAAGGGTTATGTTATCATTATCGTACATAAACCTGACAGGTTAATAATGCTTAAAGATCTCCGGTCATTGCCTTGTAGATGTTAGCTCCCTTTTCCTTGTTTTCGCTGTTGTTGTTGTTGTTGTTGTTGTTGTTGTTGGGGTTGAGGATTTTTTGCCTGTGGTTCTAATACATGAGAGAGATGATTTGATTACAATAATGTATAAAATACGTTGTTATATGGTGCGTTTACATGTTCCTGGCTCCCACAGCAGCCCCGTTTGCCTGAAACGTAATACAATGTAGTGCGCAGTGGGATGGAGGGATATTCTCCTGCTTTTTCCCCTGCATATTTTAGTCTTGATCGTTCCAGTCTTGCTCCAGTGAACGCGTAGTCGGCAAACGCCATTCTCATCACGGCGTCAGATCAGGCTAGACTACACACATTTCCCTTTGTATCCCACAAAGTGCCTCCAAGTTTTGTCTATTTACGTGCTGTTGCATTTTCTTTCTTTTTTCTTTTCTTTTCTTTTTTTTTTCTTTTGCATTGCCTTGGCAGATTTGTTGACAGTTGAAAAATCTGACAAGGCATGCATCCGCAGCAATCAAAGGCGGTGATTTTACCCAGTCGGTAGCGCGTCTGCCCCCAGATCCAAAGGACCCGGGTTCGATTCCGGAGTCTAACTGAGCAATCTCTGTCTGTAATCACATCGTCCTAGTGCAGCTGAATAGGCTATGGCCGGCCAGCCTTCTTCCACGATGGAAAATGACACAAACTTCGGAATTATTATGTCCTATCAAAGGGACAGTGTTTTGCCTCTCCGCATAGAGGGGACGGTATGACTCAACCATGGAGCTGCTAGTAGTTCCTTGATTCAGCACAACATTGCTCAGTGAGACCATGGAGGAACCATAGTTCCATGGTTAGACTCGGGATCGAACTCGGGATCGAACTCGGGATCGAACCCGAGTCCATTCGATCTGGGAGGCAGCCGCGATACCGACTTAGCCAAATCACCGCCAAGGCATGTCGCTACAAACGGTGATGGTGCAACTTAAGTTCAACGTCAGAACATCGGCGACAAAATTTGATACTAAGCAAACAGCAGGCGAAGATTTTGAGCGCACTTAAACAAAAACAAAAACAAAAAATCTGCCGCGGCAATATGACTATTATAACGACAGTACAACGGAGTCCTGACTTCGTCCATCAGCTAGGATACCGAAGGGTTCGGGTTTGCCTTCTCAGGGGGTCCCTTCTGCTTGGGTAGCATGGTTGGTATGTCCGTGTATACACTGTTGTCAACTCTGCGTCTATGACAGGAATGGTGAGGTTATCCATAGAGGGACGACACATTGTCCCATAGTCAAGAGTCGTGCCTTCGGCTATACACGTTGATATCACATCGGTATTACATCGGTAGTGCATCGGTAGTACAACGGCAGCGCAACGATGTCACTCTGTTGAAATTTGGGTCGACGGTTGCATCTCAGTAGAACAACAACGGCTAATCGGTAACAATAAGATAAAAAGTGCATGGTACAGCACATCAGCTATTACATCAGCAGGACAACAGTAGCACAACGGTATCACAATAGGAAAGCCGGTACTAGTTGCTACGGCCAATTTTCCGTCTTTGTTGATATTATTTTTTTTTTTTTTTTGTTCTCTGGTTTAGTACGGAATACTACTTGTGAGCGACAATCGGAAGTGTGTGACAGAGCCTTTACAAAAATCAGAGGGATAAACAAGTCTATATACCAAGGAAATACAAAAAGAGATGGAAAATCAGTTCATATTGTCGTTTACTGTTGGCATGGTAAACCACCTCACACCAGAACACATTCTCTACATTCTCTGCTTGAAATACTATAGGTCTGGTAATGCATATAGAATCTATAGATGTTTGGTTGAGACAGAGTGAGTTAACCTGACAATGGATGTACTGTCCCTGATGAGCCTTCTTGCGTCCGACTCAAAAACTGACTCAATATGAAATTTAACACTGCAATTTGACATTAGATTATGATGTTTCGGAGAAGTACCATTAAGTGTATATCCAGGCCTGGTATATCAGATCATTATGTCTTACGATAGATTTCGTGTTTGATCCACAGGTTCATGCGGAAGTGTGGAAAAACAAAGCATGCAAGAAAAAGTCTTGTAAAATCGATGAGTTGGAAAGGGCGAAGCAGTTTCTCAGAGGACGCAGACGAGAGCGGAACATAGTGAAAGAGTCCCATGCGGAAGGAGCCATACAGTATTGCGAACTCTTCGCTGTAAGACGACAGATAACAAAACTAAGGCACCAGCTCCGTGAGGAGAGGAAGAGGACTGGTAGTGTTAAAAGGAAATGGGAAAGGGAGTTTCACAGGGCAAACCGGATAACAAACGAGAAGGTATTATATCACTTGATCTAATTCTTTTAGCGTTCTTTCCTGGATTGTTAGGGATAAAGGAATAGATCCCTTAAAATTACATCTTTGACACGATTGCCAGAGACAGGAATGTAAGCCAGAATGCAGGAGAAATGCAAATTAAACATTTCTTTTTTTTATTATTCCAATCTAAATCTTGGTAATCGGCGACTCGGTCTAACCACCCTTAAATTGCAATACCTGCAGTTGATCCCTATTTCATAGATTGAAAGGAACACTGTTTCTCTTTTCCTATATCTGTCTGAATCGTCTGGAAAGAAATTAAGTAAGACAATAACTGCCGGTACTGAGTGGATCGGTATAGTATGTCATTTAGGTCGTTTGTTCCATAATTGTGTATGTGTAAGTGTGTGCGAGTGTGTTGTTTTTTTCTAACATTGTATAGTCATTTCTTAGATTAGATTTATACAAACACAATATCCATTTTCTTGATATTCAATAGGACTTGAGGCAAGATAAATACATTTGTCCATTGCAAGGAACAATGACTTATTCAAAAGATTGTCCACTAAGTTATGTCATTTAAAAGGGAGATATGAAAGATTATGCAGTGTCCCTTTTTCCTATTTTTTTTTTTAATCTTTGTCATCATCTCGACGTCAAAGAAGTGTTGTACCTCGATCACACTCTTGTTTGGCAATATTGAGCATAAGCTTAGGAAATGTTTTTGGAGTTTAGAAAGACCTTTAACTCGGGACAGGATGTATAGTCCATCAGAAGTGCAGCAAATGTGGTGTAATCACACAAATGGGGACTCCCTTGGTATAGACGTGATTTTTCGATCAACATGAAGGCAATGATACTACACTACTCACCAAGAAAATCTCCTAAAGGTAATATTTAAAGTGCATTACTTTAAAAAAAGCAAGGATGTCAGACATGGGGAATATCCAATGATGCTTATAATATTTGCTTGTGTATTCAACTAAATGGACCTGCATAACTCTTATCACTTGGCAAGTCAAAAGAGATTTTTTGGGGGGAGGCTAGATCAAGATCATGATAGTATTAATCCAGTCTCGACGGGTAAGAAGGATTTCTGACACATTCCTCTGAACCGTGTGATTACAGATGTAATTCTGTGATCTAGAACTGCCGGGGGGGGGGGGGGTAGTTGATGCTTCGAACATGCCCAAGTGCACCGATGGCCGTTTAACCATCCGTGCTTCTTCTTATCATTGTTATTAAAGGGAACCCAAACCAAAAGAGCAATGTGGATTGAGTGAAAGTAGCAACATTAGTAGAACACATCAGGGAAAGTTTGAAGAAAACCGGACAATCGATGCAAAAGTTATGAATTTTTTGGTGTTGGAAGAGGAGACGAGGAGACTACAAGAGGTTATGACGTATGTGAGGACAATAATATAAAGAAAATATAAAGAAAATTCCACAAAAATTCACTTTTCTAGCATAATGAAAGAGCACTTGACTAACCGCCTTCAGAAAGCAGGAGGAATAATCATTACCCTTAACATATGTCAGTATCAAGTTGATGGAATGTGCAATTTTCATTAAAAATTAATTTTTGTGGAATTCCCTTTATATTTTCTTTATATTGTTGTCCACACATACGTCATAACCTCTGGTAGTCTCCTCATCCAACGGTTCCAACATCAAAACTTTTAAAATTCATAACTTTTGCATCGATTGTCTGATTTTCCTCAAACTTTCACTGATGTATTCTACTTATGTTGTTGCTTTCACTCAATTCACACTTCTCTTTGGGTTTGGGTTCCCTTTAATTATTATTATTATTATCAGCATCATCATCATCATTATTCTCTTTAGAATCTACAATAAGTGCCTGTTTGCATCCGTTTAACGTCTGCTTATATTGGGAGAAAGTAACTAGCGCAGGGTATGGGTTAAAGGCTTACATATTCATCACAAGGCATGAACAGGTCATAAATCATTTATTTTCTTACTCTGTTCTTGCGTAAAATGGACTTAGGGGGCAGAAGAACGAAAAGTCGGTAGACTGTCCAACATGGTGGTTAGAATGAGGCAGATGCTAATCAGTCTGGAGGTAAGAATCAGATTTCAGCACGTCAACGTAGTGTCACATCGTGATTGCTTGAATTACTATCTCTGTAAGATAGGTATAATATCCACGAGCACATTCTACTGTTGGTGACCTTTCTACTCACCGAACATTCACCAGAAAGAATACTCTCTTTGATCAGCCAACCCTTTATAGCATAAGCGTACCACATGTGAAAGTGCTTCTTAACTTTACGTGATTTGCTTTCACATGAGTAGCTCAAAATTGAAACGAGATTCGCGAAAGCGTTAATATAGTACAACGTGCGTATCAAAGGTTATGAGAGATTGAATTGAGGGTAAATTCTCTACAGGGATCAAGCGTCCATTTCGAGACCTTGAATACTGCCACGATAAAGGCCGTAGTGTCGATCACTTTTGTACTATAAGCCTTTCTGTAATACATAAGACTTAGAAGGTCATCAACTAAGAACTTGAAGGCATATCTCTTTTTTTTTTCTATCTCGGTCTATATATCAACCTAGAACTTGAAGGATAATTAGAGTTATTAACTTCAGAGTGGTTAATATACACTTTCGAGAAAATATAAACTATTTCCCAACCAAGATTGTTGCTAAATTTTGTCAGTTTTTTGTTAAATATCACTCAGCCGCCATACCATGAACAGTGGCACAAGTACGCCGCTATGCTCGCTGTAATCATATAAATTACCATCTACTTCTTTCAATCCCAGGAGGAGAACAGAACTCTAAAGCAAGATCTTGGCCTAGCTCTTGAAGGCATTGATGAGAGAAAAGAAGACATTGAGTGAGTTCTCTGCATCCACCAACATGTTGCTTCATGCATGCAGTAATTCCTCCAGCCCCGTATAACATTGTCATATTTGCATATTTTATTCATTTCGTTTATTCACTCATTCATTTTTTCAGCAACAACAAAATATAAACGTACAAATGATATCATACTGATTGATACACATCATTATATACACTATGTGTCAAAATATAGTATCATCACAATATTGTAGGTTTACTTAATGATGTTGAAAATCTGCCTGTATGTCTGCTGTGAAGGGCATATCTCTTATTTTGTCTATCTGGGTCTATATATCAATCCTTTATCCACGTATATCTTTCTTTCAGTCTGGTTCAGTAGACAAGTATGATGACCTATGGCAATCGCTTTTTTCCTTCTCTCTCTCTCTATTTACTTTAATTTCAGTTTTTTGGAAGTCTCGTTGCACCAAGAACAGAAAATGAGAAGAAAACTCGAAAAAGAATTCAGCAGGTATTGTAACTCAGAAGATGATATTTGAATTCATTTATGTAGACACTAGAAAGAGTTCAGATTACACTTTATTTTCATCATTTCTTCATGACTTAGCAATTACCAAAATAGTTATGAACATTCAAACTACGTTGATGATCCATTGCTTGTTTTATAGATGCTTGCATCTGATGATGCCAACGTCTCGATCATGAGTTCGACTATTTTGTGTAATCTTAAAACTGGTCCTGAAAAAGCATATCAAAATAATATGCAGAATGTGCATCACACCATACGTAGTAACGGTAACATTAATGTATTTCCAATCCTTGAAAGTTGTTTGATTTTCGACGATTGATTACACTCTAGGTTCTGAACTTAAACGAAATTTAGTGAGCAGTTTATAGTGTTGATCCCCTCGACATGCGACAAAGATAGTCAGTAGATTCTCTTGAGCAAAGCGATAGAATATTTGATACGAGTGAAGCTAAGAAAAAACAGTCGTCTCCAACTGTGATTCTTTTAAGTGCTTGATCTACAAAACATTCGATCTGTTTGCTTGTGTGTTTGTTTTCATTTTTCAATCTGTACAAGATGGCAGGATAGCTCATATTCAGCTACAGTAGCTGATAGGATCTTCCATGCGGTCCTTTGTAATGTATATACTTGGGAGGACCATCCTTGAGGTGAATGAATGAATCTAACTATAAAGTTAATCCACAATTTTTCTCTGTGCAATTATCATAGGACTGGGTATCCACATGAAACGTTACTTTGATTGAAAATGACTGGGTACCGTGAATCTCAAACCCTCATTTCTTACTCTTATCTCCTATTAGTCTGTTGAAGGACACAGCTGACAGCAGTTTTCAAGACCTAAACGAGCTCCACTTTGCACTGCTTCGCAAGGCACCTCCTTGTGCTCAGGTTGACATCGCCGAAAAGTACGAACCTTTGACTGATTCAAACAGTTCTGTAATCACGCTGGGAGATGGCGCATTCGGGCGGGTGTTCGCATATCGCCAAAGATGCAGCCGTCATGGTCATGGCAAGGTGGTGGCCATGAAAATTCTCCACGCCACTGACGACGACTATAACGTCAAACGACAAGAAATTCTTCTCGAAGCTCGACTTCTGAAGCTCGTCGAGGACTCTGGAGTATTTCCACTAATGTTTGGTGTAGGTAGTCTGGAGAATGACACTGCAATCGCCATGGAATTCCTTGGTGACGAGACTACTCATGACGTGATGACGTTGGGCTCGTGGACCCGCAAAGCGAATCTGGGAGTTAGTCATGCAAAGACAGTTCTCTCTGACCTACTCTCAGCGCTTAAAGCCCTTCACACGAATGACATCCTCCATAACGACATCAAGGATGATAACGTGGTGATAAAACAATCTGATTATGACATGTACAGTGCATACCTCATCGATTTAGGGAACGCATCAACCACTTTTCTACCCGCTTCCTATGATTTCGGCGCCTTCGAGAGAGAGTGTTACGAGCAAGATCCGCTCACCGTTCACTACGCACCAGAACTGCTCTTTGACGGTGCTTGTACCACTACAGCATCGGATATCTATCAAGTTGGGCAGCTCATTTATTTCTTGGCGGAGGACATAGGTAATGCACACCTGAGGGACATTGCAGAGGAATGTCTATACAGAGAACCATTGTCTCGTGTTAAGCTTTCCCAGCTCATCGAACTGGTGTCAAAATTATGATATGAAATGGATTTGAGGAAGAAGTGTAGGTCTGAATGTTCGTTATATGTTTATTGCGTGTATGAATCTCATGTTTTCAGTATGTACCTTTATCCTGTTCAGTGTTTCAAAAGGTCAACAGTGTTAAACTAGCTTCATTTTTGCTGTTTTGTAATCACTTCCTCCAACGATAGATTGACAGTTATTATGGCTTGCGCTAAACCATGTGCTCATGAGTTATAGAACTTTCAGAGTATGTGATCTTTGATGTTCACTGGAGTAATCAATGATTTCGTGCTAAAATTTTGAGCCCTTGGTATAGCTTAACAAATATTCATTGCGGGAAGAAAACTAACTTCTTAAGAACAAGGAAAGCGATACAAGATGTTTGTCAGAAAACCTCGGTAAGAGGACTTGTGGTTAGGGCATCATGATTATCGCTTGTGACTATACAAAAATTTAATGTAGGCCTACTCGACAATGTAAATTATAGCAAAACTTTACATTAACTTTGGACATCTCTTTACTAAAGGCAAATTTTAAGTGGCTTTGAACAATCATGCACGTATTTGAGCCAAATAAACTCTGTCAAAAAAGAATAAAATATCAGAAAAGTGAGTATATCAGTCGACTTTTGCCGAGGCGTCTAACACATAAAAAAAAACTGTTTACGATCTGAACTGTAGAATGATAAGGTTCTTCAGCTGATATAATCACAATTCATCAATTTAGACAAGAACTGAAACTGTTTAAGCCACATAGAGAATCACAACGCAGAAAAAGCATGGAGACTTTCGTGTATGAAACCTGAATTGAAGTGTAAAATACATACGGTCTTTCAATGCGATATTAAATACATGTATTGCTTGACCTCATCGGGATCTTGTGCGTGGATGTGAAAGACATTATAATCGATGTTCACCATAATATTCATGATTGTATTGTATGTTTGGGGGAGGAAAGAACTGTGTTCAACATAAGATCTTGTGTGTGCATGTCTTTGAAAGGCTACTATAAGAACTATATTCATCATAGAATTTTGAGTGTGTTTGTAGGAGGCCTTAGGCATTAATACATTCCAGGTGAATTTTATTTCATCTAGCTGATAAATTGCAAATGATCGACAAACAATTAATATATACTATATATATATATATATATATATATATATACATATACGTGTATATCAATTGCAACAAAACAACTCAGCGCAATCAAAAATAAAAAGTTTGAATAAATTCGCAATACCCACTGATATAAGGGATCAGAACCACCACCATCAGCGGAAGATTGCTATTGTATGGCGGATATGGATGCCTGTCTAGCAATCAGTAGATAGTGGGTTCGAATCCCACCAGGAGTACGTATGCTCATTACGTTTTGATCATTGCTATCTATTGCTTAACATGCACACTCACTCTGAACAATCGATGTTTGATTACGTCGCTGAAAGTCAATTTGTCAATCAGTTGCATTAAAAACAATTCGAATCATTAATTTGAATATAATATGCAGCATACCCACTGTTATTATAAGGGATCAATGGTTATCTGGCGGAAGCTCGATAAGTCTTGTGGATATCACGCATGTCCAGCGTTCAGTAGCAATAAAAACAAACTTGACGTAAGTGTCATTAATGTGAATGACAAATCGCTCTTCATCGACGTACCAAACATCGATTATTTCGTGTTTGAATATACTAGCCATGATAAAGAGCATACTCGGGTGGGATGAACATCACCCGATTACGTAGACCATGCGATGATTGTTGTCATGGCTACTACTCAAATACTCAAATATCAATGAAGGGCAAATTGTGAATTCTTTGTTGCAAAAACAACATGAGGCAAGAATCATTAATTTTGATAAATGTCAAATTGTTCTAGATACGAATATCTTTCCAGAAGATTCAGTGCTTTACATGCTGAAGGGACGCGATGTCAGTCATCTATACCAATTCTCCGTATACTACCTTATGTGCGTATGTGTATGTGTGTGTGTATTTGTTTGTGTGTGGGTGGGTGTGTGTATGAATGTAGGTATTTCAATCATTAGGTTTGTTACTGTATGTATATGCAATATTAACAAAGTGTTTATATGTACAGATATGTACCACCATATGCACTATAGTTTAAGGCCTAAATTTCTTCCATGTACATGAGTTGTTCATTGGATAGATGCATCGAGGAGTCAGAAAACAAAAACAAACTTCCATATAGGTTTGTGACGTGTCCAACATTTTATTCATTTGGATATCAGAGCATGGCACTGCTCAGACAGCGAAAGAGGTGAGCTGAAATCAAGTTGGTCACAGTAATGACAGCCGGGTCGCCTATTATAGCAGGATAACGCAAGAGATATAGCATATATAAGATGGAACTTTTATATTTGTTTTGTTTGTTTGTTGTTTGTCTTCTTTCTCACAAAACAACACTCACGAACATCTTACTCAAACATTGGTAGTTTTTCCTTCTTCAAAAGTTTTTTAAAAATTGTAGGTCCTTAAAAAAAACTTAAAGATTTTTTTGTCCTTCATATTAAACGTCGTCTTCATACACTAGTTTACTGTTTCAGAGAACGGTTGATAAGTACAAAGCAGATTTCCAACAACAATTTAAAGGTGCCATAAAATGCATAGATACATAGATGGGGGTCGAAAGTGGAATGGTGAACCTTTTGAGGAAATGAAGCTAGCGGGGAAGGATAGGGAGAAGGGGCATGGCCGTACGCAGGAATATATATATATATATATATATATATATATATATATATATATATATGTATACATTATATATATGCATTTTTTTTTTTGGGGGGGGGGGGGTATGTTCACTCTTTGGAGAAACGCGCAAAGGAAGATCGTATCCACAGAACTTGGGGAGGATTTGGGATGAGGTGGTCCGTCTACCTCAATGGGGCACTGCTGAATTTAATTGAATTTCTTGTGCATACTTTTGGTGGCATATTTTAAAAATGTTAATTCAAAAGAATGACACTTATTTGTTGGTTATCTATCTTTAAATGCAAACACACCCACACATCATACCAACTAAATCATGTTAATTTTTGCATGATTTTCATGGGGTGTAGGCCTAATATCTAAAATATTAACACAGCAAACGACTTTTGCATTTTCAGAATTGAACTTCAACGACTTACTTTGGGTTGTTCTTCAGGTAAAAGACTAAGACGACTTGTTGGATATTTATCAATATTAGAAAACACCAAAGAAAATGAATTCTCTCTTTCATCGTTCATTGTTAAATGACATCTCATTTACTGTTCAAATTACTTGAGAATTTGGTTATCTACCAACAGGATACTTAAGCGCAGCGACGGGGCGGGGTGTCTGAAGGGTTATTCCCCTCCACACGACGGAGAGTTTGCAATTCTAGAATTGAAATTCAACAATTTGGTGCATACTTTTGGTGAAATATTTGTAAACCTTTCAATGAAAAGAATAACATGAAACATTTTATTTCCTGAAACTGCAAAGAAAACAAAAACTAAAATCAATTTGTCTTCGTCGTTGCTCGATTTTCTCATTTATACTGTTCAAATCAGCGATCGAGTGTGGAAGGGGATGTCCCATCCACACGAGGGGGCTTTTACGTTTTCAGAATTGAAATTCAAAGGTCTGGTGCACTCCCTTGATGACATAATTTGGAAATTTTCGACCAGAAGAATAAAATGAAAAGAAAAATAGATTTTTCTTTTTTCATTGTTGGGTTAGACACACACACACACACAAAAAAAAAACAGTTTTGATCGAACGAATACTCCTCGCCCCCCTCCCCCCCCCCCCAAGTTTCGGGCCTGCATAATGTCATGAAAAGAAGAAAGTTCAGAGCAAAACTGCAAGTGTGCATATAGAGTGTACATGGAAGTCATTTGCCTTACAGTAAAAAGAACGTGATGGTGATATCGATCGCTAAGCAGTTATTTAATCGAAAAGCGAGCCTGGCCCTGTTCTTTGTACGGTAACAAAACGGCAAGGCGTTCTTACAATAGCACGATCAATACATAGGGGCAGAAGAGGTCCCCTGGCCTGTCTCCACTGCATGATGGGACACCAGTTGAAAGCCTGTTAACCCACGTACATGTAACAAGAGTATAGAGAACAAGCTTTCGCCATGGTGCAAAGCGCGAAAATAAGAAAGAGTGTCGTACATCAGGAATTCGTTTACTCTGACGTTCAGGGCAAGGGATTTTACTGCAACGGTGAGTTGTCCAATGTGCACTGATTGTGACACTGTCAATAAATATAGCATATGTATTTACATTATTGGAGCAAATTTGCCAGTGAAATAATAACCAACTCATTTCGATCTTTGAGTTTTACCTCGTGGTTGAGTTGGTAGCGAAGTCGTTGTTTGTCAGTGAAATCCATATAATTTGTTTTTTGTTTCCATGCTCACGTGAATTGACCATGTTCGGATAATAGTTTGTCGGACTCGTGATTATTGTATTAATGAATCTAGATAATCATGTTTTCTATTTGTTGATGAAGGATAAGATTATTTTAGCATTAATTGCAACTGCGAGGCAAACGAAAGAGTATGTGTTTGTGAGTTTTTGTTCTCGTCTGTCACGGTTTTCAGACGGATGTTCTCTTCCTCTGCATGTCGCTGTTACTTAAGGGTTGTGTCGACCAGATACCCAGCTGGTATAAGTTATTACTTACAGTATCTATACATCATAAATCAAAGTATATTTGTCATTATTTATATCATATTCAGCCAGCCATGATAATGTACCGCCCTTTTTTCATCTCTCATAATTGGTGTTGGGAGATGTTGTTTTAGGACGCTTTTGTGTGTGTGTGTGTGTGTCATGGGCGTAAATCCCATGGGGGATGGGGGGATATATCCCCCCCCCCCCTGAAATGGAGGAGGGGGGATGGCCTGTACAATCATCCCCCCCCCCCCCCTTGAATTTTGAAAAAAAAAATGGAGGAAGCAGAAATGTGATTGTATCAATTTTGGCATATTGCATGACGTTTGTACGCCGGCCTTCAGACAGGTAACAGAGCTGAACAGTATTCTATCTTGTAGGAAAATGTATACATAATTTTCTCAAGCGCTCGCTCGCGAAGAAAGTAACATCGACATACACTGTAAGGTATGGCTCAGACGTTGACAACGTCAAATAGTATAGGCCTATATGTAAACATGCTATGACGCGAGTAACTGGGGACCATCTGCAAGATATGTACGAAAACAAACAAACAAACAAACAATAACAAAAACTATATTGCCATAATTAAACCCCCTCCATTTCCTGAATCATTCCTGAGAAACGACAGTGACTGGTGACTCAGTCAGGATACATCTATGAGCATACCCAGGGAAGATCAGGGGCGTCGAATCTATCTCGGCGGGGGGGGGGGGGGGAAGGGGCATTTGCCCCGCCCCTACGGAAGTGTTTAGGCAGACAAATCATTTATCCCCCAAGCAATTCCCGAGATGAGGACAAATCTCGAACTTTCTTAATGGAAAATTGTCCAAATATCGCCAGAACTACGCACCAGATCGTTGTATTGCAATCATAAACATGCAAAAGCTCCGCTATACATTATCCCTTTCGATAGACTTTGTACACTTTTGAGATTGACGTATATTTCCCTAATTTATCAGAGAGTGTGCAGCAGATCTTTCACTTAACAAAAGCACCCTCATATGCAGAGGCGTCGATGGGGGGGGGGGATGGTTCCCCCATAAAAGTGGGACAAACAAAAGCGAAAAATATAGCTACAAACGGCAGTGTTTGGAGTGTAAAATGTCAAAATTTTAAAGCTCGCTCGCTCCGCTCGCTCGCATTAATCGCTATGCCATTCTCCTGATGCAAGCATGCTACCAGTGAATGGCAGCAGTTGTGCCCGGTGCGCCCCGGCCCCTTAATTTCCAAAGCGAAAAATATAGCTACAAACGGCAGTTTTTGGACTGTAAAATGTCAAAATTTTGAAGCTCGCTCGCTTCGCTCGCTCGCATTTAATCATTATACCATTCTCCTGATGTTGCATATGTAATTGCTAGCTGTTTTCGCCCGATGCGCCCCCTTAATTTCCAAAGCGAAAAATATAGCTACAAACGGCAGTTTTGGGACTGTAAAATGTCAAAATTTTGTAGCTCGCTCGCTTCGCTCGCTCGCATTTAATCATTATGCCATTCTCCTGATGTTGCTGCTAGTAATTGCCAGTAGTTTTCGCCCGGTGCGCCTCCTTAATTTCCAAAGCGAAAAAATACAGCCACAAACGACAGTTTGGGGGACTGTAAAATGTCAAAATTTTCAAGCTCACTCGCTTCGCTCGCTCGCATTTAATCATTATGCCATTCTCCTGATGTTGCTGCCAGTAACTGCCGGCAATTTTCGCCCGGTGCGCCCCCCTTAATTTCCAAAGCGAAAAAATACAGCCACAAAGGACAGTTTTGGGGACTGTAAAATATCACAATTTTCAAGCTCACTCGCTTCGCTCGCTCGCATTTAATCGTTATGCCATTCTCCTGATGTTACTGCCAGTAATTGCCGACAGTTGAGCCCGGTGTGTTCCCCCTTGATTTCCAAAGCGAAAAAATACAGCCAGAAACGACAGTATGGGGACTGTAAAATGTCAAAATTTTCAAACTCGCTCGCTTTCATTTAATCGTTATGCCATTCTCCTGATGTTGCATGCTGCCAGTAATTGCCAGCAGTTGTGCCCGGTGCCCCCCCCCCCCTTTAATTTCCAAAGCGAAAAATATAGCTACAAACGACAGTTTTGGGACTGTAAAAAGTCAATATTTGCAAGCTCACTCGCTTCGCTCGCTCGTATTCAATCGTTATGCCATTCCCCTGATGTTGCTGCCAGTAACTGCCAGTAGTTGAGCCCGGTGCGCCCCCCTTAATTTCCAAAGCGAAGAAATACAGCCAAAAGTGGGAGTTTTGGGACTGTAAAATGTCAAAATTTTCAAGCTCGCTCGCTTCACTCTCTCGCATTATGCCATTCTCCTGATGTTGCTGCCAGTAATTGCCAGCAGTTGTACCCGGTGCGCCCCCCTTAATTTCCAAAGCAAAAAAAAAAAAAAAAAAAATACAGCCACAAACGGCAGTTTTGGGACTGTAAAATGTCAAAATTTTCAAGCTCACTCGCTTCGCTCGCTCGCATTTAATCGCTATACCATTCTCCTGATGTTGCTGCCAGTGATTGACAACAGTTGCGCCCGGTGCGGCCCCCCTTGATTTCCAATTAAGCGAAGAAGTATAGCTACAAACGGCAGTTAGCAAGTAAAAGCATTAGGGCCTATGTCAAAATTTTCAAGCTCGCTCGCTCCGCTCGCTCGCATTTAATCGCAATGCCATTCTCCTGATGTTGCTGCCAGTGCTATTAGCCTTGACAGCAGTTGCGCACGGTGTGCCTCCCCCCCCCCCCCCCTTAATTTCCAAAACGAAGAATATAGCTACAAACGGCAGTTTTTGGACTGTAAAATGTCAAAATTTTCAATGTAAAAAGATTTCACCGTGGGAGGGAGAAACCCCCTAACATACCCCCCCCCCCCTCGCTTGCTTCGCTCCCTCACGATCTCATAACCGCTCCCCCAATCCTGTCTACGCCGGTGATAGGCCCCACTAGTTAGTAGGCCTTCGCAGTGATGTCGCACAGGCGGAGCAAGAGCTGAAATACCACGATTTAGTCATTCAATAATATATTGTGAATATTTCATTTTCCATTGGTTTTTTAAAGAAAAAACAAACAAAAATTTCACCAAAAGGGTGCACCAGATCGCTGAATTTCAGGTCTGAAAATGCAAAATCTTCCTCTTGTGGGAGAGGGACAACCCCCCCCCCCATACACACCCTCCCCCCGTTAACTCGGTCGCTCCGCTCTCTCTCACAGATATTTCAAAAACAAAAAATGTCTTCATACTTTTAAGGTCTGATTTTCCGCCGAAAGTCATCTGACAAGCAAAAAAAAAGCAACAACAAGAAGAAAAAGTCTTCATATTTTTGTTGCCACTTTCCTCTCACTTTATATTTCATGCAAAAGAGTGGGACATCCGATCCCTGTAAAGTGTGCGTGTGGGGGGGGGGGGAGGCACCAAGCTTCTCCCCCTCCCCCCCCCCCCCCCCCCCCCCCAAGGCTGCGCCGGTCCGGTTATGGGCTTGTAATCGTGGTGATGGTGACCACCCCCCCCCCCCCCCCCACACTCCTCAGTACGGATTTACGCCGTTGGTGTGTGTGTGTGTTCTTCTGATTGTTTGAATACGAGATAATGTCGATTGTTTTCCCTTTAATCAGTATGATAGAAATACAAGCTAAGATACACACCAGATATGCTGATGGTGTTATCTCCTTAACTTAATTGGCTTGGACTCAATATCTGTATAATGTTTCGAATGATATATTCATAAGTATGCATGTTTCATGTTCATATTCATATTTATCTTTATATTCATATTTAAATCTATTATCTATATTTATACACTCAGCAAAAAAAAAAAGTAAACACTTTTTCGAGTTCATAGTTTTCATTGAAAATTTTGATGAAAATCAATGGTAGTGTAATTGGTTATCAATTAAGCTAGTAGGTTAATACACAAAAGGAAACTTTACGCATGAGTGAACACATTCGTTTTTGTCCTCCAAAGCACAAAAGTAAAAAAAAAAAATTGACATGTTGCCTTTTATTTGCAAATGTCCTTCACGATAACAATTACAACAAAAGACCAGTTTAACACAATGAGAGACATGAATGAAATAGCAAAGATAAGTTATCGTTCTTTCTTTCCTTTATAACCTCAAACAAAAACAAAGTGGGAAACTAAAAGGGGAAAATAAGAATTTTCTGTCAACTCAAACTTCAAATGGCATAGGGTGTAATATACATAAACATGATTAAATGAACAGAATTTCTTTATTTCATTCTTTTAATTTAGTAATTTCAGAATTCATAATATAAATTCAAGAACTAAACATTATTTACAATAACCTATATATAATTTGAAACAAAACCTAAAATTTCTACCATTTTTGTTAATTATTGCTCCTCTCTTATTTCATTTGAATTCAGATTTGACAAAAAATTCGTCTTTTTCCTCCATTATATTTAGCCTTCATTGATCATTTGGGCTTTAAAGACATCATAGAGATCATATGTTTATTTCTGCAACTTAATTCACGTTTCTTTTTGTGTGAAATTTGTTGTTTGTTCTTATCGTTACATGGAAGAGCACCTACACATGAATGACAACTTGCTCAGTTTTTGCAATGTTTACTTTTGTGCCCTGGAAGAGAAAAACAGAGGTGTTCACTCATGCGTAAAGTTTTCCTTTTTGTCGACCTACCAGGTTGAGAGCCAATTAAATTATCTTTAATATAGTATATAATACATTAACTTTTAGCGAAATATTATCTGAGAAATGTAATTTTGATAGTGTTTATTTTCTTTATTTACTGAGTGTATTTATGTAGATCTGTGTGTGTGTGTGCGTGTGTGTGTGTGTGTAACATTTTGTCGTCACGCGCATAGAATTTATTGAACAACTCACTTGGACGTAACGTCACCTCTTCCTGTCGATGTTGTTTTATATCGCACTACAGGTAAGCCGAGGTGGTGATTCAACTTGGGCCAACATGAGGCAGGGTTCGCTCATGACCTTCTTTTACCTGCTGTGTATCTCAGCACTAATCCTATGTGTACGGATCGTGAGGTGGCAGGTAACAACGTATGGACCTAAAACACATAGAGAAACGCCACCCCGTGTCAAACTTGAGCCACGCATTCGTTGGTCCATACCAGACGACATCGATAACTATGAAGTCATTCCTGCAATGAATAACCTCACCTTAGAGCGTGGTCTTCTAGATACCGAGCAGCGGAACATCGACATTGAGAGAAATTTGCGGGGAAGTGATTTAGCAGACAAAACACTAAATGAACTATTGTCTGAAGTCTCTTATTACACCCCATACACTGATAATCGACTGCTCAACAAGCTCGTGAATGAGGCGAAGGCACAAGACGATACCGAAGGTAGACAATGTGTCGTTAAGATACTCCAAATGTGCTCAGAAATGTGTAAGAACACTATTGGGAACAGATCAATGGAATGGGTAACATTTCCTTGTCGCTTTTCTGGTTGCCGATTTCAAACCAAGTTTCATTCCAAAGAAGAAGATTTGCTGGAAAGTGACGTGGTTATTTTCTTACCTGAAGGACGCGATTGGCAGCGTTTGATTGCCAGACGACCAGCGGGTCAGCTCTGGGTAGTTCACTCTAAAGAGAGTCCTATTCACTGGCCAGATTTCTCTCCGCCTCGTGAGTATGGCAACCCTTTCAACTTATCAATCATGTATCTTTCCGATGCAGACATTGCCCCAGCTTACTTTTATTTAGATTCAAGAATTGGCGAGTCTGAACCGGCTGTCATGCAAAAGAAGAAATTAATGGCATGGATGTCTTCTAACTGCAATAATACGAGTTGGGGGCGTCATGCCCTGGTCAATGCCCTGCAGCAGCATCTTCCTATTGACACCTTTGGGAGATGCGGAACCAAGCAGTGTCCGAGATACGAATCCCTGTGCAGGGAACTCACCAAACACTACAAGTTCTATCTTGCTTTTGAGAACAGCTTGTGTCCCGAGTATATCACGGAAAAGTTCTGGTTCAATGCCTTGTCGTTTGGCTCAGTGCCGATCGTTTATGGAGCTCCCAAAGAAGATTACGAACGATTCGCTCCCCCACATTCCTTTATTCACCTGGACGACTTCCCTTCCCTAAAGGACTTCACCAAGTACATAAACCTCCTGGATAATGACGATCGACTTTATCTTCAATACTTCGCCTGGAGGAGGCTGGGAAGGGTTCAGAAGTCATCACGGATCCTCACCAATAGGGTACAGTCGCCACCGATGTTGTGCTACATCATCAGAACGCTTGTCAAGAAGAGTCTAAAGTTGGAAGAATGGTCATGGAAAAATCAGCATCCCAACTTTTATGACTGGTGGAATGGTATGTGCAATCGAGAAAAACAGCCCAGAACAGTGATGGACATCGACGTGAGAGTATAGTGCATGGTCACTGTTTTGGACTGCCCTTGCGTGTCTACATTTTGTTCATAGTTTGTTTGTCGTTTTTTTTTTAAGTAATCTTAATAATTACATAAGGCTATAATTCATTTTGGAGAATTTTCACAAGAGCATTGTCATGACATGATGTCATAATTTCTTTTGTTTGCGCACTTAAACACAGGGTATTTTGTTTTTATAATGAGACGGCACAATATTCATCGGTGCATGTGTCTCAAGTACGCATTTGAAACAGTAGAAAAGTATCGCTTGTAACTGCTGTTGGAAAGAGATTGTCATGACATGTTGTTGTTGTAGTTGTTGTTGTTGTTGTTGTTCTCACTTTAGACATAGAAAAGGTTATTCCGCTAAAGCGAAGACATGATATTCTTTAGAATGTCTTCAATAATGAACATTTATATCTAAAAGTGCTCCAAAGCTCATCTGCCATAATAACCTCGTTTAGAAGGCATTATGCAATATTTAACTTCTACAGATCACTCACGTATACGCGTCACTGCTACATGTATGTACTATACGTACTGTAGAATCGACACTGCCTTGTGTTTTATTCTCTCTTGTTGTTGTTTTTTTTTTTCGTGCATTCCTGTAAAACATCACGCTTTTGCGAGGACGCGACATTAATCTTCTCGCAGTTAAACCTCGCATTTATCTCTAAAATACATGTGTTGGCTGTTGACCTGGCTGTTAATTACCGCACCCACAGGAAGTTAGCTGCGTCTCACTGATATAGCTGAATTAGGGAAATCTCCCATCTTCATTTACTTATGTGTATATATGATATTCTTTTTGTGCCCCTCGTTGATTTGATAATGTCATTATTTCGGAAATAAGGAAGAAAAGAAAATCACCTAGGTATAGACAAGAGCCATCGGTTAGATTTTAGACCCATCGTTGTCATGCGCGTAGTTTCCGAATTTGACAAGATTTTTTGTATGATTATGATCATATTGTATAGGTAGTCCTTTATTTTTTTTTTTTTTTTTGATTTATAAGTTGTCGGCACTCAGACGTGATAGCGTGATTTTTTGATGAAATGTTACAAGCCAATCAGACATAATGTTTTACATCTCAATATTCACCTTTTCTGATATATCTACAAGGTGGATTTCAGCACGGAAGAAATCAGTCTTGTCACGTCTTATGGACGCATATCATTGCATACACGCGATTCTAAATCAGTAAACAATCACGAACAAAATAATCATTAATTTCCTTGACAATCTCGTCTTGTGCCGTATAGTGAAGTGTCTTTAAAGCTGATTCTTCAATGGTACTGTTTCTATCTTAGGAGCCCAAATACTGCTTGCTATTCAGTCCTTTGCTGTTGTCATTGATTTGCTCTGACTGTCGAAAAAATCTACATTGGTAGGCCTAGTCGTCCAAGAGATCCCACGCAATGAAATAGACGACAGCTATATACTATGACAGAATTAATACCAGTCTGACAGACATTCCTCTATACAAGTCTCTCGCTCTGTTTTCCTGTTCATCGCCATTTGCCTTTTTGAACATGATCATGTACGTGTGTGCGTCCGCACGTGAGTCAGTATGTATATCTGTGTGTTCTCGAGTGTGTTTTCGTGTGTGAGTGTATGTGTGTGTGATATGTAGGCAATGAAAGCAGTGAAAAAACTTACTTTGATAACTAATGTTTATGTATAATTATGTATGGCACCAACCAGGTGCCAACAATGTATATATACATGTGTATGTATTTGCATGTTCAATGATAAAGCATGAACCAATACATCAAATCAAATCAAATGTATGTGTGTGTGTGTGTGTGTGTGTGTGTGAAAGTATTAAAAAAAAAAAAAAAACTAGAAATGTCGCTACGGCGACTGGTGTATGCCTCCGCCATTATGCATGGTTCTCCTAATAGGTCTATAGTACAATGTCTTGACAATGTGTGATGACAGTTTCACACAATTGGCAAAATATTAAAATGACAGGTTTGCAACAAATGTGCTGAATGTTCACTTTCCTAGAACTAGGTTCAATTGGATGAGTGATTAAAACATCAGAGTGCAGGTATTTGGGGGAACTGATGATTTTTACTTGACTTTTGACCCTTTTATAAGTTTATGCATTGAGTAATTTTCAAGGTATTGAGAAAAAGTATAATTTCAGTATCAAATGGTAAAATAGTATAATCTAAACCTGGCATTTGACCTTTGACCTCACAGTTCCAAAGAGAATCACTGTTAGGTAGAACATGCATAAATATGTAAGTTTCATGATAATACCTTGAGTTACTTCTGAGATATGGAGGAAGAAGTGCAATTTAGCACTTTCACTTGACCTTTGACCTTTTGACCTTTGACCTCTTGGCAAGAAACTTCCCACAGAATATATATTGGGTTATACATGCATACATCAAGTTTAAAAAAAAAAAAGTCCTTCAGACATTGCATAAATATAAGGAAAGTAGTGATATTTTGAGGAGTTGACCTTGACCTTTGACCCATGACCCCCAACTTCCCTAGATAATCACTGCCCATCGGCACATACATATATACTAAGTTTCATGCAGATACCTTGAACCATTTGCGAGATATGGAGAAAAACATGAAATTTCAACCTTTTTTTCAAAATCGATACAAAGTATCATCCCCCCAGGATATACCCTCATACCAAGTTTGATGCAAAACCACCTCACGGTTCTTGAGATATCGACAAAAACAAAACGGGACGGACGTACGGACGGACGGACGGACGGACGACCCGAAAACATAATGCCTCCGGCCACTTCGTTGGCGGAGGCAAAAAACCAAAAAACAAAAACAGTACAGTTTCATTGATGCGAGTGATATTCAGAAACATTTGACAGTTGTCATTTACCACACCAGACCGTCATTGTCATGTTGTTTGAATAAAGGTGAAACATTCAGGGCCCAAGGGTGTAATATGAATTTATATAAGTATGTTTGTTTTTGTTTTGTTTTTTTGTTTTTTTTGGGGGGGGAGTAAATTTGTTTCGACATAATAGTTTTATGTCTGTGCCAGCAAAGAGACGGTTCGACATGGTATTTTCCCTTAATACCTCTATTTATAAGGTGCGAGAAAAGTTATCTTGTTCCCATATACATATACAGAGAGAGAGAGAGAATATATATATAAAAGAGAGAAATTTATCATTATATTCCTAAAGGTATTTTAAGAAGCGAGTCTCGTACGGATGCGTGTTGATAAGAGCGCCAGATGAACGCCCTCTTTAACCATTTTTAAACATGTTCCGGATCCCTTTTACTAAACATTGAACTCTGAAGTTTATTGAAAGAAAATGTATTTTGGCCTCAGGGGCCTATGAAGGCTAAAACATAAAAAAAAATGTAACATACGGAATACTTGTATTTGCAGAGGTGTGGCAGAAGGATGTTACCCTGGGAGGTGACGGAAGGATGCTACCCCGAGAGGTGTCAGAAGGATGTTACCCCGGGAAGTGGCAGAAGGGTGTTACCCCGGGACGTCGCTCAATGCATCAATTATCATGCACAGACTTTTCTTTCATGCATTATTTATTTATTTTTTCAATCGTTTATTTGTCGTTTCAATCGCTAATTTGGTGTTGTATTTCACAAACAAAGTTTTTAACATTTGGGGTAACATGAGGGTGATCATCTACAGAAGTCATCAATATTATTGTTGACATTTGTTTGACTGAATTCATTAGAATTTTTCTTTAAAGACGTAACTTTTTCAAATTCATGAAATTCTTCCGTCGAGGTGTTTTCATTGCAACTGATTGACAAATTGCCCTATATCGACGTAAATTATGTATTTTCATGAATTTGAATGATTACGCAGTACCCGCTGTACGCTATAAAAATTAGAACCAACACTTGCTGCCGGGCGAAAGCTCGGTGGTCTAGTGGAGATGACGCCTGTCCGGTGATCAGGAGGTATATGTTCGAATCCTGCTCGAGTATGTAAACGCCCATGATTTTTTATCATGGCTACTACTAAAATACTGATCAATTCAGTGTGTATTTATACGTCGATGTAGGGCAATTTGTCAATCAGTTGCAAGACATAACTTCTCTTAATGGTTGTTGTTTTTTCTCAATAAATCATGTCACCATTTAGGATATTGTGTTTGGTATCGCCCAAATTAACGCCTATGATAGGGTGTGTCTTGCGTGATGCCCATGGATAATGGGAGGGTAAAACTCTACTGGGGTTACCTCCATAGGGGAGTAACCAAAAATACATAATCCACTAACCTGGGCTAATACTAACTATCATCTTTTAGTCATTTCGAACCATTATATACTATAAACTATTAATAGTATCACTGTGATACACACCAAAATACAATGCCGTGATAGAGTGTATTACAAGGTATACAGCATGGCAAGACAAGCAACAAATAGTACATGTACTAGCACAAAACCTACATTATGAGGAACACTCGGTTATTCTGACATCCAAAGGTCCTTAGCTAAAGGGGATTCTTTCATTAAAGTTTAGGATGTAATATTGATAGATAGGGATATTATTTTAAGATGGGGGAAGGAAATCTATATCAGCATATAGGCGTAACAGAGTGGCTTTCAGGATCTGAACTTTCCAGTAACAAAGAGTTCTTACCAGTAGAGAGACCAAAGAGATTGTATGCTACATTGTGTATTACACTATAGAGAGTACTCACTCACCATTCAGCGCATACAAACCAAAGAGATTTTTAATCTTTTTGCTGATAATACAAATACAAACCGGGCTACTTGAACTGTGGCGAGGTGCATGCACACGAAGAATGTTCCCTAACCCGGAAGTAATAGTTATGCACGAGAGGCAAATAACTTTCAAGCTTGAGCGGGGTTGGCAAAATCATTCTTATTTCAAAGAAAATCAATATTTCTGTGCATGCCGCGACATTCTATACAGATATTTATCATTTATTTACGACGTTAAAAAAAGGCTTGCTCTATAAAGTGTAGAAAGTGAACCTTGTGATAACGTGAAGGCTTATGGTTGCCGATTCTGTTGCTCCACCAAACAGTACATTTTTTCTCTTTTGTACTAGATTGTTGTTCTAGCTCGTGATATGTATATATATAAATATATATATATATATATATATATATATATATATATATATATATATATATATATATATATGTGTGTGTGTGTGTGTGTGTATATATATATATATATATATATATATATATATATATATATATAGTGACGGAGCGATCGTTAACGGCCCGTTAATGATCGCCCCGTCACTGTACAGACATGCTAACCTGGGCCCTGTTTCATAAAGCTGTTCGTAAAGTTACGAACGACTTACGAGCGACTGGTGATCAGTTCTGTTGTGCTATACTTATCAGAATTTCCATAATTCAGCACAAGAACTGATCTCCAGTCGCTCGTAAGTTGTTCGTAACTTTACGAGCAGCTTTATGAAACACCCCCCCCCCCCCCGAAACATTAAACTGCACATTACTTGAATATGATACCATTCTGAAGCAAATAATTTCCACACAACAATAGATATGTAATGTACACTTAAATGAATCCCACAAGGATTGGAACAATCATCCCCCAGCATTCCCACTGATTCCCACTGATCAGTTACTAGCCATCTCCTTTAAGGCACATGATAGCAGAAGGACAGTTAAAACAAGCTATATGGGATACACAGTATTGTCATTCATCTTTAGCGTCCTCTAATCCAATATATAGGAACATTAAATTGATAGCATCGCATCACGTATAAATTCAGGTCGAATATGAACGATGTCCTTACAGCAGAGTACGTGAGAGAGGCTAGCAAACTTTGAACATTGAAAGTGCAGGAGTTGGATCATAATTAAAATAGTGTTGTTTACACTGTGGTTGGTGTGAACAAATTCTCGGTGTATATGTGGAAAAGGAAAAGCATCACTTGAATATCACTGGCATGCCCATCTGCTATCTCTGCCCCAAGGAGAGAAGGGTATTATTCTCTCATTCTACGCACACTGGTATGACACACATTCATACGGAGTATGCCAATACTCCTTATGATAAGCATCTTAAAGTATGAACATCAACACACCGCATGCAAGCAACACTGCCACAAACAAACTGAGAAACATTATCTTGTTGTTTTGTTAAAAATTATTTCCGAAACGTTAAAATCATACGAGAATAGAAACATAACTGAGACGAGAATCAAAGTTATTTTATCAAAACATAATGAAAACAAATTGACATGCAGTAAGGAATGATATTTGAAACAGTAAATAGAACATTTCAGATCTATATAGATCTGTTCTCCTATAGGGTCCATAAATTATAAGTCTAAAACAATTGACGTGTCTTTCAATTTAACAAAGACATGTTAATTTTTACAATTATGTTCACACAATGAGTATATAGTAAAGAAGGACATATTCTCCTTCTCTTTCCAATTCTGCTTGTGCTCAAACTTTGGAAGAGAATGTTTGCACATTAACCGCTAGTGCAAAATCTAAACAAGACTTTAAAAAATAATGTATCATTCCCTATACTGAAAAAAACACCAAAAGACAAAAACAAAAACAAAAAAACCCGCGTGGTTACTATAATAAAGTACTGTGACATTCGGTTTACCCGTCCTCAAAGCACAGTCTTCTTCAGCAACTAGACAAGGCCTGTGTTGAAGAGAACACGGCTCCCGAAAGCGGGTGCACGTCACGAGACCGGCACCCACGAGTCATACAGCCCACAAGTCATACAGCTCACAAGCAGTGGCGTATCTAGGGGGGGGGGGGCAAGGGGGGCACGTGCCCCACTCCTTGGGGGCGCAAAAAAAAAAAAAAAAAACCCAAAAAAAAAAAACGAAGAAGAAACGTGCCCCGGGCGCCACTCCTTGGGGGCGCAAAAAAAAACGCAAAAAAAAAAGAAGAAGAAGAAGAAAAAAAAAGGAAGAAGAAGAAAAAAAAAAGGAAGAAGAAGAAGAAAAACAAAGAAAAGAAGAAGAAGAAGGGGGAAAAAAAACTCGCCCGGAAGGGGGAGGGAGAATGGTGGTGGGGGGCAGAAAACCAAATCAAACAAGATAAAAACTAAACATGATGATGACGCGCACAAAATGACAATGTTTATTGTGTTCACACAAAAGTTCCACGTTGAGCTGAAATACAAAAATTTTCGGCTCGCTCGCTGCGCTCGCTCGCCAAAATTTATATAAAAAAGAAGGTAAGAACAAAACGTGATGATGACAAAATGACAGTGTCTATTGTGTTCACACACATGTAATTTTATATTCAGCAGGCAAAATGTTTCACGGAGCAGCGGCTGCAATTTCTTTCGTTCTGAAGCGATCGCCAATTCGATCAAAAGAAGGCGGAAATATACAAATTTCGGCTCACTCGCTCGTACTAATTTAGAGTATTTTTTCAAGTCCTCGGTATGTTGGTATAAGTCGTTATCTATAAGGCCGTCACTATTATCTTGATTAGAATTGTAAGATTTAATAAGCAAAAAATGACAAGAGTTTCATGGTTTAAAAGCTGAAATACAAAAATGTTCGGCTCGCTCGCTGCGCTCGCTCGCCAAAATTTGTATAAAAAAAGAGAAGACGATAAGGACAAAATGTGACGATGACGCGGACAAAATGACAATGTCTATTGTGTTCACTCATGTCATTTTATATTTAGCAGGAAAAATGTTACACGGAGCAGCGTCTGCAATTTCATTCGTTCTGAAGCGATCGCCGATTTTATCAAAACAGGACGCCAACGGTTTTGAACATACGGGGGAGGGGGCGTAAAAACAAAAAAAAAAAAGATGAGAAAAAAAAAACGTAATGATGACGCAGAAATATACAAATTTCGGCTCACTCGCTCGTACTAATTTAGAGTATTTTTTCAAGTCCTTACTTTGTTGGTATAAATCGTTATCTATAAGGTCGTCACTATAATTGTGAGATTTAATAAGCAAAAAATAACAAGAATTCCACGTTTTGTAAGCTGAAATACAAGAATTTTCGGCTCGCTCGCTGCGCTCGCTCGCCAAAATTTATATTAAAAAAGATAAGAACAATACGTGATGATGACGAGGACATATATAAATTCAGCCCACTCGCGCGTACTAATGTAGAGTATTTTTCAAAGTCCTCAGTTTTTTGGTATAAATCGTTATCTATAAGGCCGTCACTATGTTTAGAATTGTAAGATTTGGTAAGCAAAAAATGACAAGAATTCCATGTTTTGTAAGCTGAAATACAAAAATTTTCGGCTCGCTCTCTGCGCTCGCTCGCCAAAATCTATCAAAATTCATTATGTCACCCTCAAAAGATCCCTTTTAAGTGCTTGAAAAAGCATCATGTGGACCTTGTTTAAAGTCCCTACCGGGATGGGGTTGGGGTTGAACACTTTTTCAGAAATTAGGGGCGCAATTTTCGTGCTTGCCCCGGGCGCCGTTTTCCCTAGATACGCCACTGCTCACAAATCATACAGCCCACGAGTCATACGGCTCACAAGTCATACAGCCCATGAGTTCGACACAAAGCCAACAAGGCCCACGAGACCGACACATTACGCGCCGTGTTGTATCTGTCGAACTCATGTGCTGTATGACTCGTGAGCTGTATCACTCATGGGCCTGTTTTCAATTTCAAACTCGTGGGCTGTATGACTCGTGGGTGTCGGTCTAGTGGGATGACCCCCAGTCCTCGAGTTCCATACAGAATATAAACAATAAGCGTGACACCTTCATGAAAGCTCTTCATGTGGGAGCAGGCGACGAAATGTATTATATAAGCTATTCTAAGGAATGAATGACTAACTTTGTGAAGTTAAGTTGTAGCACACATTGGGATTCATGCGGAACAATCCTGTGAGTCATGTAAATGAATTTAATTTTTTAAGTCTTACTAACGGTAAATTAAATGAATTAAAATGGTTATCCCATCACTGCATTAGAAATTAAACTTTGAAGAAAATAAATAGGCATAACGAAAAACAATAGCGGGAAGACTTGATGATTGTAATTCTTTATTCATTTTTTTTTTTCGAGTGAACGAGACCCTTGACTGACTACGTGAACTGACCAGTAGGCCTATGATTATGATAGATAATTCGTAGCATTTTCGGATACTAATAAATGAGACATTTACTCTATGGCTAATGATTCGATCGTAACCCAATTTTATCTCTTAAAAGAAATAAACAACAATATTGTACACAATAGGTTCTAAGTGATATATAAACAGTATAGTCAGACTGTCACAGTTTTACACAGAATTCATGAAAACGAACGTTATTATATCATTATCATTAGCTAAATCTTCGTTAGAGCCGGCAGAACACTGTCGGCGGCGCGAATCTTCGAAGAAAGTGTCGGGGAATAATATGTCGGGAAGCAAACGTCGGCGGAGCATGGCGTGTCACCGGAGCATGTCGTGACACTGCTCGAGAGTGCATGGACACCCCAGCATTCGAGACGATAGGTTTGGTGTATGATTCCTCAGAGCGAGTGTAACAGTTGATTTTCATGCAAACAGAATTTCTATATCCCTATAACCAAGGGCGTACCGAGGGGGGTGTTTTGGGTGTTCAAACACCCCCCCCCCCCTTTGCCAAAATGGGGGTGTTTGAGGTGTTCAAACACCTCCCTTGGGCAAAAGGGAGGTGTTTGAGCTATTCAACACCCCTCTTATTATACGCACTAAAGAACTCGTGTGCAGTACGTGTTAATACTACGTTACTGCACCGCGCGCGAAGCTGACGCGCAAACAGTAGACATTCCCGATCCCTGCTTTGCTTTCTGGCCGAATCGCGAAGATACATTGCGCATAATGTTCACCGTTTACCGGTATTATACCGTACGCGGTACCGTAAATTGTGTATGATGCATATTATACAACGTCCAAGTAGATCCTTGTGATTTGATTGGAGGATTGTTGGTGACGTGATATTAAATAAGTACTGTACGAGCTGAAATTTTCGCGGTGGTTTTATTTTCGCGAATTTCGCGAATCGCCTTTGAACCGCGAAAATAACAACACGCGAAAATAACAACGCGCTAATAGCTAAGTTCAGTTAGACCCTCGCAACCGCGAAATTAACAACACGCGAAAATGTTCTCCAAGTAGCAATTCGCGAAAATATCTGTACGCGAAAATTTCAGCTCGTACAGAATACTCCATTCAACGCGCGCGCCGTGCAATTTTGGTTCTATTTTTGCGTGCAACTTGGTTCGACTTTTTCGTTCTATTCCACGGTTCGAGAAATTGTACGGTACTGCGTGTACTGTGTGTTGCATATTTAGGATCGCATGCAGCTAGCGCAGGTACGTGTGCGGTACATGCATGCGCGTACGTAGGCCTACGTAGTGCTAGTGTACGTGTATGAGCGCTAGTATAGCTGTGACCTGTATCTACACTCATTGCACAAGCCAGAAAGAGAATCGCAGTGGATCCACATGTAAGTATAGCTATATTTTTCATACATATATAGACTTCTAGGCCTACTTAGACCAAAAAGATCTACTTGGACGTTGTATAAATCAAATAGTGTATGGTCTTTACTCGTGCAATGGAACGAGATTTCGCACTCGGTGAAAGATGTGGCGCAATATTCAACTCGGCTTCGCCTCGTTGAATAGAGCGCCTCTATCTTTCACCTCGTGCGAAATCTCGTACCATTGCACTCGTGACCATTCACTATTTGTATAATATTATGTGTGTACAATGCATGCTGCGCTGCAGCCTATTATAGTCACATTGCATGCTAATTAATAGTAGTATCAACTACCAACAGTGGCGTATCTAGGGGGGGGGGCAAGAGGAAAACGTGAAAAAAAAACGAGAAAAAAAAAGAAGACGAAGAAAAAAAAACGACGAAGAAAAAGAAGAAAAAGAAGAAAAAGAAGAAGGAGAAGAAAAAAAAACCTCGCCCGGACGGGGGAGAATAGGGGGGGGGGGGGGGGCAGAAAACCCAATCAAACAAGATAAAGACAAAACATGAATTCCGTGTTTTGTAACGCTGAAATATAAAAATTTTCGGCTCGCTCGCTGCGCCCTCTCGCCAAGATTTATCAAAAAAAAAAAAAGAAGAAGAAGAACAAAACGTAATGATGACGTGGAAATATAAAAATTTCGGCTCACTCACTCGTAGTAATTTAGAGTATTTTTTCAAGTCCTCACTTTGTTGGTATAAATCGTTATCTATAAGGTCGTCACTATAATTGTGAGATTTAATAAGCAAAAAATAACAAGAATTCCACGTTTTGTAAGCTGAAATACAAAAATTTTCGGCTCGCTCGCTGCGCTCGCTCGCCAAAATTTATCAAAATTTATCAGATTTTATATCACCCTCAAAAAACCCCTTAAAATTAAGTGCTCGAAAAAGCATATCAAGTGGACTTTTTTTAAGTCCCTACGTTGATGGGATTGGGGTTGAACACTGTTGGTATAAATCGTTATCTATAAGACCGTCACTATTATCTTGATTAGAATTGTCATTCGAAGATTTAATAACCAAAAATGACAAGAATTCCATGTTTTGTAAGCTGAAATGCAAAAATTTTCTGCTCGCTCGCTGCACTCGCTCGCCAAAATTCTTCAATATCTATTACATTTAAATCACCCTCAAAAGACCCCTTGTAAGTGCTTGAAAAAGTATATCATATGGACTTTTTTTAAGTCCCTACCGGGATGGGGTTGGACACTGTTGGTATAAATCGTTATCTATAAGGCCGTCACTATAGAATTGTAATTCGAAGATTTAATAACCAAAAATGACAAGAATTCCATGTTATGTATAAAGCTGAAATATAAAAATTTTCGGCTCGCTCGCTGCGCTCGCTCGCCAAAATATATCAAAATTTGGGGTTGCCTATTACATTTAAATCACCCTCAAAAGACCCCTCTCAAGTGCTTCAAAAAGCATATCATGAGGACTTCTTTAAAGTCCCTACCGGGATGGGGTTGGGGTTGAACACTTTTTCAGAAATTAGGGGCGCAATTTTCGCGCTTGCCCCGGGCGCCGTTTTCCCTAGATACGCCACTGACAGTGGCGTAACTAGGGGGGGGGGAGGGGGGCGCATGGGGGGCACGTGCCCCCCCCCCCCCATCCGCTGGTTAAAAAAAAAGGGAAAAAAAGAAAAAAAAAAGAAAAAAACCTACGAAAATGGTAATTCAAGGGTTAGTAAACTGCTTTTGAAATCGACATGAAAGGATGATCAAGAAAAAAAGATATTTTTCTAAGATTTCTTTTAACCATATAATTAAAGAGGTATAACATTGTTCAAAAAGCCCGGAGACGACAAAAGATTGTGATTCAGCGTGATTCCTGGTTGGCATGTTGAATGCAAGCAGGATGTGCGCAGTGTACTCAGAATATCGGAATGGCAAAAAGAGTCGCTGCAATGTTGCGCAATGTGATGTTTGATAGGTTGTACACATTTGCTATCAAAGCTTGATTATTGATTTTGCAGTGTTGCTTTACATATACTAGTCTATATCAAAATGCCTTGCATTGCCAATAATAAGACTTGACCTTGGCTATTTCCTAACTTTTCCATCTATTTGAAACACACACACTCACAAACACAAACAAATTAGGGGATGCTCTATATAAAGTGCAGATTTTGGACATCCTTCTCCCGCTTGGTCACTTCGACGCCCCCTCGCTGGTCATACCTCCCCCAATCATGAACATAAACCGACACCCTTGACTACCAGTGGCGGATCCAGGGGGCGCACCGGGCGCCCCCTCCGTCCAATGCGAAAAAAAAAATACATGTAGCTACAAACGACAGTTTTTGGACGGTAAAATGTCAAAAAATTTTCAAGCTCACTCGCTTCGCTCGCTCGCATTTAACCGTTATATGCCATTCTCCCGATGTTACTGCCAGTAATTGCCAGCAGCAGTTGCGCCCGATGCGCCCCCCCCCCCCGAATTTCCAAAGCGAAAAAATATAGCTACAAACGGCAGTTTGGGGACTGTAAAATGTCACAATTTTCAAGCTCGCTCGCTTCACCCGCTCGCATTTAATCGTTATGCCATTCTCCTGATGTTACTGCCAGCAACTGCCAGCAGTTGCACCCGGTGCAACCCCCTTAATTTCCAAAGCAAATATATATATATATATATATATATATATATATATATATATATTATTATATATACCTACAAACGGCAGTTTGGGGACTGTAAAATGTCACAATTTTCAAGCTCGCTCGCTTCGCTCGCTCGCATTTAATCGTTATGCAATTCTCCTGATGTTGCTGTCAGTAACTGCCAGCAGTGCACCCGGTGCGCCCCCTCCCCTTGATTTCCAAAGCGAAAAAATATAGCTACAAACGGCAGTTTTGGGACTGTAAAATGTCAACATCTTCAAGCTCGCTCGCTTCGCTCGCTCGCATTTGTTTAATCGTTATGCAATTCTCCTGATGTTGCTGTCAGTAATTGCCAGCAGTTACGCCCGGTGCGCCCCCTCCCCTTGATTTCCAAAGCGAAAAAATGTAGCTACAAACGGCAGTTTGGGGACTGTAAAATGTCAACATTTTCAAGCTCGCTCGCTTCGCTCGCTCGCATTTAATCGTTATGCAATTCTCCTGATGTTGCTGTCAGTAAGTGCCAGCAGTTGCGCCCGGTGCGCCCCTCCCCTTCATTTCTAAAGCGAAAAAATATAGCTACAAACGGCAGTTTGGGGACTGTAAAATGTCAACATTTTCAAGCTCGCTCGCTTCGCTCGCTCGCATTTAATCGTTATGCCATTCTCCTGATGTTACTGCCAGCAACTGCCAGCAGTTGCACCCGGTGCAACCCCCTTAATTTCCAAAGCAAATATATGTATATATATGTATATACATATATTATTATATATAGCTACAAACGGCAGTTTGGGGACTGTAAAATGTCAAAATTTTCAAAATTCTCTTTACAATATGCAATGCCAGCCCTGTAACATTAGTACCTAAATACCACCGACTCATGCAATGTATGCAAAAATTTGGGTCAAGATTTAACATGGAAGGAACATTTCTTACTGTTATGATTATTACTTGACCCCATGCGTTGCGTCGATCTATTTGCTGTGACTGAAATTGTAATTTGATTCCCTCACTCTTCTGTATGTTCCATTGACCAGGACTAAGTAAAGAAAGCTTAGGTCTCTATGAATATGAATAATTGAGTTTCAAAATTAGAAAACGTCTCTGAGAACGATGGAGAGACGGTGGCTTGAGACCCTTTTCTGACCGCCAGAACCCGATCTGACGGCGAAATTTTGGGGACCGAAATTAGGACATTACGCAAGGAACGATTTAGCCCAGTGCAGTGCGCTGATGCGCTATTGACCGATTCTGTGACGCGCTATGTGTATTTTTGCAGTGCCGTATATTAAGAGAGTCTGGCCAACTCGGTTTTCGGCTTAGGTGTTTTGAAGCCTGTGATTGGTCAAAAGCTGGTCCCGTGACCTACAGGCGCCATGTTGTTACCAAAGTCAATCACGCGGGCGCGAGCAGAGCTCATACGCAGTGCCCATTGTTCATTACGCGCAGCTACGCGCTAATATTGCTTGCCTTGGGGACTTCCCCTGAATATCAGTCATGGTGCAGTGGGGATATGTCATTGCCGTAAGGTTGTCAACTTTATTTAAGTATATAGAAGGTGCAACACGAAAGATATTTTGATATCTTATTGCCATAAACTGAAGATTAGTCATGCCTTCCTGCGCAGCATGGCGTTGCGCGAACCGACCTGGCTCTTAGTGTAATGATGCACCGCTTTCCGACAGATCCAAAACAAAGGAAAAAGCGGGAAATCAGAGCGCGACGGGAAAAATATATCTGATCTGTTTTCTTTAGATTCCTCGCGGTGTCTATCAGACTATCCAAGTTTTGATTCACATTTGTATGTCTCCGCCATAACATACGAAAGTGTCGCCTGAGGCATTTGTTTTGGTCGTCCGTCCGTCCTTCCGTCTGTCCTTCATATCGCAATCAATATTGTGGACACCGTTTGAGGTAATGAAACTTGACATGTATGCTTGTGTGAGTGGACAAAGTTTTGTTTTTAGCTTATAGGGCTTATAGGACCGTGATTTTCTCGTGATTTTATTTTATTTATTTTTTTTTTTTTTGGGGGGGGGGTAGGGTCAAGGATCAATGTCAGGTAAAATGTAATATTGAAATTCTACTCTCTATTGTTGAAATACTATTACCCATGCAGTTCCTAAATACCTTGGAAATTACCCAATTCACAAACTTAAAACCAAATATGGTACACGTATTTGCATGCCATCATTACTACACAATGACGCGTGATAGGGAAAGATTTTGGCCACGATGGTCAAAGGTAGGTGAAAATACTAAAATCACATAATTTTCTATATACTTTTAAAATAACCGTTGAAAGTATTGCCATGAAAATAGTAGTAAGTAAAAAGTAGTGAGAAGAAGTAAGCAAAAGTAAAAATGCTCAAATTCCTTAATACTTGCTCTCTTAAACAATAAAAGACATCCATTCATACCTAGTTCAAGGAAAGTAAACATTCGACGCATTAAATTTAGTGACAAATTTGCCATTTTTTCTGCCAATTATGTGAAACTGTCGTGTAACATTGTCAAGACGTACTCTACACCTGCTAAGAGAACAATGTGATATGGCGGAGGAATACCGGTCGCCATTAGGACATCTTTATTTGTGTGGGGGTTTTTTTTATTATTATTTGGTACAGATGTCACTGAGGATATCCCTCATATTATGTTATCCAGGTAAAGTACTTGTGCTTTCGCTCAACATGTCTTTTTTAGATATTATTTTTAAACAATTTGAGATCATTTTACATATACCTTAATATCGGTGACGTCACTTTTTCATGTTGTACATTGTACATAGGTGTATTCCTTTTGAATTACATACTAATCGGCCTTCATGTCAGTTTCATACATAACATGGGACTATGGTAATTGATGATTACAATGTATTTACGTGGGAAACAGTAATAACTGTGGAATTCGTCTATCCTCTGCACAGCTAGAATTGTAACTTTATATAATACATCATGTTGTTATACAATATTCTTGTTCCCTGGACAACTTGCTAAATACAATATACATAGCATACAGTCTAGTGAAAGTTTACGATACGACTTACTGTGAATTCTTCTTTTATTTTCACAGCAATAATTCATCATTTTTTATATTAAGGAATTATGTCCTTGACAGCTTCCCTATTATTTATACGGTATACCTGTGTGCTTGTGTCTATTTGAATGTGTAAAAATGATTGATTGTTGACTTTGTTCAACATGGATGGAATGAAATGTCCCTCCCTCAACCTACCCCCTTTCTCTCCCCCCCCCCCCTTCCCCTCTCTCTCTCTCTCTCTCCCTCTCTGGGCAAGAGAAAGAAAAGTCAAGCAACACCAGGGAGGTTCCACCTCCCTGGCAACACCGTGCCTTTGGGACGCCTGCGCGTACACACTTAACCCTCCAAGCGCACACGCTAAAACCATAAGCGCACTGTACGCTGGGTAACGACATGGCGTCCAATTTATGAGTTGGCCAGACTCTCTTAATATACGGCACTGTATTTTTGGCATGGGCAGCGCCACTACTGCGGTGTCTCAGCCGACCCCCCCCCCCCCCTCCTCTCTCCCCACCCTTCTCACGCGCGCAGAATGAAAAACTGATGCATGGTTGTTTTAGCCAATGGGCATCTCGTACTGAATGCGCGAATGCTTGCTTAGTGCGCGAACCTTTGTTACAAGTGCGCGATAAACATGTTGCCCGTGGGGTGGGGGAGAGCAGGGGGGGGGGGGGGGGTCGGCTGAGACACCGCAATTTGAGCTCATGGCTGCGCCCAGTGCCATAAAATGTCTGCTGCCCTCAACGAACCCGAATCGGTCAATTGCTAGCGCCGTGGTTCAAGCGTGAATTCCGCATGATCTGAGAAGGCGAAGTCTCTTCTTCACAGAATCAGGTACAAGTTCCTTATATTTTTTTTTTACTTATTGAATCCATCTTGCTTAGAATTACTGGTAAATATACTTATGTTATCTGTTTAGACTTGTGCTTTTGCGCCTTAGTCTCGCCTCTCAAACGGCTTGTAGGCCGAGGCTGATCTACTTGAACTAGAACTAGGAGCCAACTCTGCAGAACCCTAGCTACTCGTAATCACGTAGGCCCACATGATGTAGATCTAACGCCAACGGTTTGACGTGCAAGGTCAATATTACATTTATGTTTTACTTTATGTGTAAATATACGAACTTAGTCTGGTACATAATTATTTATGTATGAACTCTTAGATCTATACTTGTGCATGCCACTTACGGTAGCTATCTAACAGGAGCGAAATCAGTAATTCGGTACAAAATCACCCAAAATGTTACTCTTATGTCAAAATCAAGGGCAACAACATCATAAGTTGACGATTAATTTTTTCACAAAATTATTGATGGGGAAGTGAAATTGTAACAGAACCAGACATGGCTCCTTTCACTGCACCATACATGTAGCAAAACACATCAACACGGACTCGCTACAGACAGACAGTGGACTCCGTCACCTCACCTTCGCTTCTTCTACCACCCCGACTTTGTCACCGTCACTATCAGTGTCACTGTCATTGTCATCACTCAATTCACTCTCGATATCAAACTCAAAGTCTTATCGTGCAATATAAGGTGAAAAACTGACATTTCAATGGCTCAGCCAAAAAAAGCCGATGCGAAGAAAGACAGGTCAGATATTACATCTGCTCACCCGGGAATACGTGCTTTATGAATGACGTGCCGCTGCACTCGTAAAGGATTTTGAGCCTTGTGTGACCTGATAATTTAGGGCTCGAAAAAGACAGGTGTTCCGGGCGAAAATCGGTGAAGTGAATCCATTAGTTTTAACTCGCGATTTCTCAGTGGTACGATTAGGTCACATTATGAAATTGTTTCAGCGGACATTTCCCTCTGCTTTGACACTTTTTCTTATTATATGATTTTCTTAATTTAAATCTCGCGTTCTTTGTCCTTTAAGGATCTTCGATTAATGGAATACCAGAGTCACAAATGCGACAATGTTGAAACCATGACAGCTGAATTTTGGCATGAGTTTACTGCTGCATATACTAGTATTGCACGGGTCTTGACGACAGATTCAAACGAATTGTCGGGCGTAAACATTTTAAGTCCTTGGACTTCCTGCAACTCAGGTGCCGATTACGTAATGGAGTAGGCGCACGTGTAAGTTTTGTTTATGTTCGTCAGCGCCCTCCCCGATGACCGTTTTACATGTCCAATAGAATTTTACGTCAGAAATGCGTATTGGCCACATGACGTGTAGATGGCCAATCAGGATTGGCGTCTTGTAGAGGTAGCGGGCGCTTGCACGTTATGCACGCACAAACTATGGGACTGCGCTATACCGGCCAGCCAGGCAGTCACTGATAATGTATACACAGTTTACACAAAAGTTCATTTCTGCACTCGTACCGAGATGCCGAGAAACTTGAAGCAAAGCTGATCAATCACATACTTTATGTCCCCACCGGTGAGTGAAACCAAGCATTTGGTATTGTGTGATCTATGGAAAGTCAAAATTGTGCTAACTCAAATGGCCAATGGCAATGTAATCGATGGGACGCCGGACGTAGGCCTAGGATTCTAACGTTACATACAGTAACTGTCGTGTATAAACGTTAATAGTGCATAGTGCTTCTGGTTGTATACTGCACACAACGCCCTGGTGGGCTATCACGGTACAGTGGTCGGGGTCATTTGCAGCAGCAACAATTAAATTTTGAAGTGAGTTTTTTGGGTTATGTTAAACACATCTATATTAGATAGATCTACTTTAAACTTGTCGAGGTTGTGGGCCGTCTTCACAGTAGTGGTAGTGTGCATCGAGCTCGAGTCGAGTAACAGTATCTAGTAGAACGGGTCTACTCTGTAGGAGTCTAAAGTCAAGCCAAGGTAAGAACAGTGTCGTGATAAAACGGGGAATGTCTGATGTCAGGCAGTGCAGCTGTGCACTGTGTCAATGCAGTGCCAATAAATGGATGGCACAATAACTGGTTTTACTGGGTATACCACTACATCTGGGCCTACATGCACCATACGGCGATCTTTGCAATCACAGTAGATAGTGGAATGGTAATTGGTGTCATGGGTATGGTAAACTTAAAACTATACACAGCCCAGTCGCTGTCTGGTCGGGCTGCTAAATAAATGGTAAGGTACCACGTAGTAAATTTACATGTATATCAGCAGGTACCTTAAAGCCAAAACATAGTTCTCATACGCCTACAAAAATTGTCAAATTTCCTTCCCAACTGTATGGTAGCCCTACTACATATCGACCACCTTCTTTTAAACCGACCGCGTATAATTCGCGCACTGAACACTTAGTACGCACTTCTCTGCGCGCAAAGCACATAAAAATGGATTGGCTTTAAATGTAGATGAGGATGGTGTGGGAAAACGTGATAATTCACAGTTCATTAAAGGTTTTAATCAAGGACAAAATTTCGAATGAATATTTTCACCGAATCGTAATGACAGCACAATGTAATGTCTATGGAAGTTTCTAAAAGGCTTCTAAAAAGCTTCGTACAACACGGTGTTCAATACAACTCGGTTTGCGTGCATTGTCAATGCAAAAACAGCGGTCGATCCTAATAACGCGATTTACCGCGGGGAGCTGAAACGAGGCCACGCAAGTTCGTCGGCGATATTTTTGCACTGAAACTTCGAATGGAAAAGGGAACAACGGCATTTGATAGAACTGGATTTTCTCAATCATGTAGGTCAAGTTTTTTATGTGAATTTCAGTGTTAGATATTCTTATCAAGCAAATAAACATTAGGCGGTCAATGAGTAGTAGGTCCAACCCTACATGTATGCCTAAAAAGAAATGTGTGGAATAACCATGATAACACTGTCATAAAAGTATATTCGTTGGGTAGCGACGAAAATGTGAAATATTGGCCAAAAAGGTTCACCCAAGTCGCAATGTCAGAACTTACCCGATGGGGGTCAGGCTAACTCAGACTCGGGGGGCCGAGTTGTCCCTCTGGATTGGGTTTGGATACAGTGTTGTACTATGCATGGGAGCGCTTCGCGTCCTGGCTGGTCGCAGTTATGTGCCGAGTTGAAACGCGCGCATCAAAGAACCTCTTCGGCGCGCATGCAAAATTATGTGCGCCTATCAAGCACCTATGTATAGAATATGGAGGTCACAAACTGCGTGTACATTTGTAAATTGTCTGAAATAGGGGCATTTAGTGCCAAGTTTTCTCTGAGACCCGAGTTAGTCTGGAACCTTCTGGAATTGAAAGTCGGTATACTGACCACACTTTTGATCTCAAAATAGATCTATTCCAAAACAACTCATAATCCCACCAAATCGCGTCAGCCAGGCAAGTTTCTTGGTAGACTCTTCTGCCAAATTGCCAGTACAGGTAATTATAAAATGGTGCCAGACGGTTTCTCAGACCCTCACCAGAACTATGTTTTCACTTTAACATCGGCACCCTGCGTATCATAGCTGTTGGTGTATAGAGTGATAAAGTACAGCATGTGGGATGAAGAGCCATAAGCTATGAAAATAATAAGAAAGACATGAAAAACAAACAGTTCACTTAAGTTGCCGCAACTTCACACAGTGATTTTTGGTTACATAAACATGTCCACTCTCCATGATGAAAAGAAGATAAAATTCTGTACATACATGTATGGCGTTTTATTACATGGCTTGTCTGCACTGAATGCAGTGGGACGCTAACAAAGGCGCCCAAAGGCTAGTGGACAGCGGAATTCACCTAGAAAATGAACCCGTAATACCTACAAAGTGATTAGTTTGCTGACAAATTCGAATCCCCACCTACTCTGTCAGTGTGGGATAGTACAATTAATTTTGAATATGATGCACAAGATCAGGTTAGTTCTGGTTTTATATTTCTTATTACGAATCTTTGTATTTATGATGTCAGACTTCAGCTTCATGGGACTGATTCGTGCGTGGAGAGGCGAGAGGTGCAAAAAAAGCACCAAAAATTTTGAGTCAGATCAGGACGATAGGTGCAGCAGCCCTGCATTGAGCAAACCAGCTGGTGCCCATGATTTGGTGGGTCACTGCACATCATTTGATTAAAACTTGATTTTTGTCAAAACAAACAGATTGAACTTTTTCTTCTTCTCATCATGGAGAGTGGACATGTGTGTGTGACAAAAATTGCCTTGCGAAGTGGCACCTATTTATGTCAGATGTGAGATGGATGAGAAGTGAACCAGGGGCCTCATGAGCAGCCTGTGTGGTAAGGAAGTTTAGAATCGACTCTCTTGATCATTCTTTCTCTCAATTTTTGTTTCTTTGTCTAGCAGAGAGGCAAGATTTAGCATCATGAACAACATGATAAAGCTGGCTCCCTCTGCTCCAGACCCCAAGACTCTCTTCAAAGACCTGGGCAGACCGACTTTACGTGGTGTCAGAAAATGTCCGCGCTGTGGAGTATATAATGGAATTCGAGGTCTCAGCTGCAAGAATAAAGATTGTAACATGGTTCTAAGAGGCAAAGGACGAAAGAGTAGCAACAGTGTTGAAGCAATCCGCATCATCACAGGATCTTCAGCAATGATTTACTCCGTTCCTGTGAGAGATCGTGGCCCTGACTACCGGGGCTTTGTCGAACTTTTGCTGAGCAGTGAGATTACCATAGCAGGGCCAGACCCAGAACCAGTTACACTAACCCAGGCTTCACACTGCTATGTGGAATCCTGTCAGAAAGGGGTGAGTGTGGATGGGAGCAACATCTGCCAACACATCCAGCTTGCACATAAATGCACCGCTGAAGCCCAGCCCCTCACCCTCAAGAACTCAGTGTTAAACAGTCTACCAGTGTCCAATGAGATGAAGCAAGCTATCTGGCTCCTTGCTACAGAAACCACAGGTCCACTGGTGCAGCGTGTCTCAAAGAATATCATGGTGGTTAAATGCAAGGCCCAGGCCAAGCATCAGTTGGGTTTCCTCCATTTCTCCTTCTCAGAAACTTCAAAGAAGAAAGGCACTGTGGAACGAAAGTTTCATTGCACCTGCAAACAGTTCAGAAATTTCAAGCATCTGGCAGAGGAAAACAAGAAGAGATGTGTTCACTTCTATGCCTGCATTTGTGCATTTGCAAGTGATGAGAGTTTGGCCAAAGAATTTGCATATTTTATCAACTTGGACAATGCAGGGCAAGGTAAGATAGCTCTTTTCCTCTGTCTTTCTGTTGTGATCGCTCTTCATCCAGTGTGTGTCGTCCGTCGTGCGTAAACTTTTTACATTTTCATCTTCTTCTTGAGAACCCCATGACCAATTTTCACCAAATTTAGCAGGTAGCATCCCTAGGGGGATAGGATCTCAGTATGTTCAAATGGGTACCGTGCCCCACCTGGGGGGGCCCCCAGAGGTCCCCCAACCCACCCCCAGTAAGGGATCTTTAAAGATTCTCTCTAGAACCAGAAGTGATTGAGCTCAGTTCATACCATGAGTCAGTTTATTAATATCTGTTGTTTCAAGTTTGCTTATGGCAGATGTGGGGTGACCCCCCCCCCCCCCCCCCCCCTTGGAAACAAGGGGAGTAGGGTGGGATGGGTCCAAATGGGGACTTAAATTGTACATGTTCATATTCTTCTTGAAAACCCCTTGATAAATGTTCACCAAACTTGACAGGTACCATGCCAGGGGGTTAACATCTCAATTTGTTCTACTGGGCACCATGCTGCTCTCGAGGGCCCCTAGGGGGCCCAATTCCCCCCCCCCCCCCCCCCACATTAAGAAATATTTACAAATCTTCTCTAGAACCAGAAGTGATAAAGCAAAGTTAATACCATGAGTTTGTCCATTGATGACTTTAGTTCCAAGTTTTTCATTGCACATCCAGGGCTACCCCCCCCCCCCCCCCTTGGAGTTGGGGGGGGGGGATCCATATGCAGACCTAAATTGTCCTAAATTAAAGAATATTCAATGATATTCTTCTCTAGAATCAGAAGTGATAGAGCCTAAAGTCTTTCTGTTTCTTCCAAACTGCGTAGTCTAACCTTCTATTTGAAGTACAATGTACTTGGCAGGTATTTTTACCAGTATGATGGAATGGGATGCAAATGGACACCATGCCCCCAGCTCTCAAAGCTGCCCCCGCCCCAAGTTTCCAATGTTCTCAGGTAGGAGTCTCCAAGAATGCATGGAAGGTGAACTTGCGATACTCAGGTGAGCGCGAGACCCCCGGGTCTCTTGTTTCGTTATCTAGTCTAAGATAAGACTTCCTAACTGTAGCAGCCATTTCTATTTCTTTACTTGTTTTTGTGAATACAATGTATGTGTGACGTCTCTTTTTGTTGGGTTGGGTACTTCTTTTTTATTGCCTTGCCATGTTGTGTCATTCTTAATGTTGTTTTGGTTATTTAGCTTGTATTTTCCTTATAATGTAACATTTTGTCCCATTATGTTTACCTCTGTGTGCTGAGGATTTACAGTGAGTAGCGTTTGTTAATCAGGCATAACTTTCTACAAAATTTTGTAAGACACACAAGAAAGTGTTCACAATGGTCAGTGTTCACAATGGCCACGACCCACCCTCTCAAGGGTTGGCCTCGGTGTCTTCCCAAAATGAAAATTAAAAAGATTTGTATTTGATCTTCACATGTAATCGGGCTTCATAAAAAATTTTAAAGAGCCAAAGTCGACCTCGGGTTAAAAAAGGTTGAGAAGCGCGGATGTAGGCGATGGTTACATTGCTGTGGAATTCTTCAGTCAAAGGTTAGAGTTGAGTAACAAATATTGTATTTCATTGTATGAAAAATGTGTTTGTTTTCACCGATCTATATGTGTATCTCATAGTCTGAAGTATAGACTGTTTACACAGGGCATGGTTGATATTATTGCCTTACAGGGTCTCCACTCCATGCTATTACCTGAGGAGTTTGCTTTGAAGGTTATGGTATGGAGTTGAGATTCCAAATGCAGTCTTCATGTTTACCATATTATCTGTTTTATCTTAAATGAAATTAAATGAAATTTTTAATTAGGTGATCTTTATCACTCTAGCTAGTTCACCAATCAGGATCATCCATATTATGTCTCCACACCTTACGATAGCATTTACCACATGTACATACTTACTGTGTACATTGGTATACTAAAAGAGGAAGGTTTAAGTTTATGGGCAGTTAAGCACTATTGGGTAGTGTGAGTGCTATGGGACAGCCAGCAATTTTTAAATCTATGCCCCATTTTTCATCCAGTCAGAATTAAGGATTCATCAAATTTGTGTAGGATCTGGGGGGTGTTTCATCAACGTTTGTCGGCGCTGACAACTTGAATCACCATAGTAACAGTCAGTGACCAGAGCATCTCAGCCAATCAAAACCAAGGATTTTGCTGAAATTGGTCAGCGCCGACAGTTGTCGGTGCTGACAAGCATTGATGAAACACCCCCCTGAAGTATTATTGCCAGTCCTTGTGATGGCTGTAATGTGCCTAGTTTTAAAAATCACTTTGATGAAGTGTGTATACTTGCCCCCCTTGATGGGATGGACAAGGTTTAACAGATATATACATGATGTATACATTGTATGTGGCAACACCTACAGAGATGTGAACTACCCTTGAATGGCAGTTAAAACATTATAATGTGTTGTGTCAGTTGTTCTGAGCACAATATAAACATGTTTGATTGACCTGAGTATGTCCTCTATCAGTTCACAGATGTTTCAGTGATGATTTGGTATGTTCAGTGTGATGGTACTCTATGATATTACCAACATGGTTTTCCCTCATGTCTGATTGGGCAATCGGGCAAGTGTGCAGTACAATTAATCATGAATCTTGAGAGATCAAGAGCTACCAAACCATGATCAGCAACATTAAAGTTTTGATTGTGATGATAAATGGTATGGATTGAAAATTCAGGACTGAATGTCCCACTCACTTAAGCGGTAGGGCTTACAGTCATCCCAAGTCACAAATATCAATGCTTCTTCACAGTGCAGGCATATTTCTTTGTTATCGCCTGATTTTGTCGCATCCGCATGCTAAAGTCGTAGCCAAAGTTGGATTGAAGTGATAACTTTTGTGCTTGTTTTATAGATTCAGTTCCTCAAGCCCAGCCAGCCGTTCAGATCACCATCATAGATGGACAGGTGTCTGGTTCCACTCAGGAAGTAGTCCCCCTCTCATTACCTTCACCAAGCAAAAAGAGGAGGAAAGATGACACGTTAGGTAAGTGCATCCTTCCCAGGGTAGGCTTATTGATCCAATTCATTTCCTGGCAAAGTATATGAAGCCTGAAGGAGGAAAAAAAAAGGGGGAATATGGAGACAAAAGTACATTGTATGTGTACTGTACTCCTGCCAATAGTATTCCTTAACTAGCACCCATACATATTTTCAGAGCTCAAGTTAAAGGAGACCTCCAGACGATTTTCATACTTTTGAACAATTATGAATTGCTTGTACTGAATACAGAGTTTCAAAATTTATAGTGATTGGGATGAGGAATAACTATGCTTTCAAAATTTATAACAGTGAACAAGAATGATGACATGGCAGCCTCACCATAAGAATGCATGAGTTTGGGATCAAGGAAGCAGAACAAAAGAAGGATTGCATAGGTCTTACACAGGTGAACTTATTAAGCAGGCAGTATTTTGATGGAATTACACTGCTACATTTCTGAAATACCTGAGGCTCTATGTCATCAACCTCTTTCAGTGTTATTTGTGTAATATTTTTCAAAGTGCTGGTTTCTCTGCTCAAGGACCAGAATAGATTCCACAAATCTATACACGTAGCTGTTGATATGTGTACTACATGGTGTGAAAATTGTGTGGAATGCCCCTTTAAATCTGCAGTTTTTTCTAGTTGTGTAATACAGCACTTCATGCATGAACAAAAATGGTGAAGAAGGAATGAAATACATTTGAATAGTGTTACTTATAAAGTATTCTAAAGTTAAGCAAAAATTCAGTATCCACATCATGTCAGAGTTTGATACAGGTTTTGACAGCACCCCCCCCCCCCCCCCCCCCCGGGACATAAGTGTAAGCACAAAAAATCATGGATGGATTGCTGTGAAGTAGCACTGAACCTCATAAATAGGCAAATAACGAAAAACTATAATGTACATACGTGCCCCAGCTTCAATTCTTCCCTGCTTTGGATTTGATATATATGCCTTCAGTCAATACTGCTTGCTAATCCATGCAACATCTAGGAAAGGAGTATGCGTCATAGCCTACATTTACCACACCCCATCCCCCCCCCCCCCCCCCCGAGAAATAAAGATAAAGCTCATAAAACATAGTATGTTCAAAGGCTCAATTGAGCTATTGCAATCATTCACAATGTGGGGTACAGCGTGTATTGTGCATCAACTTTGTGCATTTTCAACTTCTTGAAAATCCTATGACAGATTTTCACCAAATTTAGCAGGTACCATCCCTACTTGATAGAATCTCAATTTGTTCAAATGGGCACAATCCCACCCCCCCCCCCCCAACGTCTCCAAATTAGGCAGTCTTTGAACATCTGCTTCTCTAGAACCAGACGTGATAGAGCTATGTTACTGACACTTTGAATAAATACATTGATAACTGTAGTCTAAGGTTTGTTCATAGCAGATCCAGGGGTACCTCCTCGGGGGTTGATAGAATGTATATTTGTACAAATGAGCACTATGCCCCCCCCCCCCCCCCCCTTTGGGGCAGCCTCAGAGCCCCCAAAATGAGTGAATCTTGTTAAATAGAAGTCTTCTTCTATAAAACCAGAAATGCTTTGACTAAATTAGTGAGTATACTCTCCAGTTTGTTTATGGCAGATCCAGGGTGGCACCCTTGGGGTGAGTACCATTTTAGAAACCAATTTTCACACTCATATCTTCTTCTTTAAAATGCAGTCAAATTTTCACTAAACTTGGGCCCTGATATTTACTGGAACGGGCACCATGCTCTCATGGGAGACCCTAGGACACTCCAAAGCAAAATTGTAGAATCTTGGAATCTCTTTCTTTAGAACCAGAAATGATAGTGTCAATGCTATGAATGCATGCATTGGTGAAGGTGCAGTATTCTCTGAATTTGTTAGTAGCAGGATCCATGGATGGCCCCTTGCTGCCGTGACCAACTTGGAGGCCAGTTTTCACATTTTGGTCCTCTTCTTTCAAATGCATGGTCAAATTTCTATAAACTTGGCAGGTATCCTCTCCAGTATGATGGAATATAATGTAGTGATAAAATATTGTACACAAATTATCATCATGCCCACGACCCTCCCCAGGTCCCCTAAGGCTTTCCAAGTTTGCTACACTGTATCTACTTCTTAGGTAATAGTCTGCAAGAATGCCTTTGAATTGAATTTGCAATACGTGGGTAAGTGATACACCCACTGGGTCTCCTGTTTTCTCATGACCACTTGAAGTTATTTTGTTTTGAGCTGTCACAAGACATAATGAGAAAGAAGGGCACAGCAGAGAATTTTCTTTTCAGATGATATCTTTATTTCATGAGGGCCTCTTTCACATGTATTTCAAATCAAGCTGTACCGTTTGTGGATGTGAGTTTCAAATTCTTTCTTTATATCACAAAGCCCATGTTAGTTTGCTGTCTATCTCTGTTACTCTAACACAGCCACATTTGCCATGTAAACATGACTTTTAATGTTGACCCCTGTGTCCCACAGCCCAGGCTAGCAGTGCTCTCCTGACCCTCCAGGATGGAACCTCTTCCCCTGTCAAAAAGACACCTCCAGCTAAGAGAGGTGGGTCGCTCTCTTCCCAGGGCATGGATCAGTCTATTGGCAAGGATGGCATCTCATCTACTCCAAACCGAGTAGCAGGACCAACAGTTTCCTTCACCCGCTGGCTTGGAAGTGTTACAGAGAGAATCAACCAAACTATGCACTACCAGTTTGAAGGTTCCCATTTGTTCATATTATTCAATGTGATTTAACATACATTAGCTATAAAGATACTGAGATGCATTAACTTTGGAGATGATTTTCTGTTAAAAGACCTTGATCACTTCTGCTTTTCCATGGTTCTGGAACTTCTTTAGCCACAAATATTTTCCACTTTTCTGATGTTATCAGCTTGAAAATGTGTTTGTCTGAAATCAATTGAATGTGATTCTATCTCCAGATATTCTGTAATCTTGTTTGTGTACATAATGCTGTTTGATACGTGGAGCCATGATAACTAAAAGTACCTTAGTTTCCAGCAGCCTGTTTAGAACTTTTGCGATACTTCCTTCAGCATTTACACCTAAATAGTGTCACATGCCCACTAGAACCATAAGGGTACTTTTTAATGAGTTGCTTGCTACTCTTATTTGGTGTGGCCTATTCTAGAGCAAAGTATTTAAGAGCAAAGCAAGTAACTTCGAACTTCTCTCTCTCTCTCTCTCTCTCTGTGCCGTCAATATCGGCTCACCCCCTGTCCAGTTGGTCCCTGCATTGTGGTGTTGGACAGTAATATCCAAGAAAAAGAAGAAGAAAAATGAGATCATGTGGGCTTCTAGTAGACCAAAGATGATTGTGATGTAATGCACACTAACTGTTAGCCCTTGCTTGGTCTTGCTATACTTGATAGTATTTTGGACTGCTCATGACTAAAATTAATTGAACACAGTGTATTGTATAAGGGGTGGGAGATGTGTAATATGGGTTATAGTGATCAAAAAAAGATGTTACATGCTCTCAAGTTAAAATATTTTAACAAGCTTGCATACAATTGTGTTTGTCATCTTGGGTCTATCCAGCTTTAGATTAATGGTGCACAATCATGCCCAAAACAGGAAATAATTGATATATTATAAACCAATTTTGACAATCTGATTTTTGAATCCATCCCACAGTAATACATTTAAAAAAGATTAGATTGTTTGCAAATATGGAATAACCATGAATAGAGAGGTTCCACGAAAATATATGATCCTGCATTACAAAAACATCAAAGAGTCGCCAGGCATGGATTTTCAGTTGAGGATAAAATCTGAAAGAGCAGACTCTAAACTTTAAAATTATGTGTAACTCAATACAAATTGACCTTCCTAACCAATCTAAATAATGGAAAGAAAATATATGTCAGGGTGGTCCACAAGGGAGGTCCACAGCATGTTGCTGCAACATGCTTGAATTCTTGTGCAACATCCTCAAAAGCCAGCAGCATGCCTTGCAACATTCTCCAGACTTGGCGACATGCTCAAAGTGAAATGTAATCAAACATGTGAAAAACATGCGCAAACTTGGGAAACATCAAATTGCTTAGAAAATTTGTTCACAAAACACGAGACAAAATGTTGAACGTATTAAAGCAGCACAACAGAAAGTAAGTCTTGCAGTATTGCGCGCTACCCACTCTTGATACTCCATGCACATACAATTTCTGCAATATTCTCACACTCACAGCTTGCAACATGCTCAAATTTCAAGTTGTGAACCACACTGCATGTTTTAGAAAAGTGTTTACTGAGAAAAGAGCCTCTGAAGTTTAGGGTCTAAAATTCAGGTGCTTCACCTTACCAAGCTGTGCTCAGTGCATTAAATTGGATAAAAAATAGGGAGTAAAACACTAGGAACAACAAAGAAAGAACTATGAGATAAAGCTGAAACTTGAGCAGACTCCATTAAAGCCCAAACAAAGTTCTGGTATGCCTGCAAAAGTTGTCAAATTTTGCTCCAAATGTGAACGTATGCCTAGGAAATGTGCGGAATAACGCTGTAATAACAAGATATTCGATGGGTAAGGACGAAAATGGGATATATTAACCAAAAACATTCAGTCTCGGAACTTACCCGAACGGGGTCAGGCTAGACTCGGACTCGGGGATAACTCGGCCTCGCTTTGCTTGACGGCGGGATGAGTTGTACTGCTACTGGTTTTCCCTCTGGATTGTACAGTACTATGCATACGGGAGCGGCCTGTATAAACTACATTGTAGCGTTCTGGCTACTCGCAGTAATGGTCCGAGTTGTTACAACACGCGCATCAAAAACCTCTTTGGCGCGCATGCAAAATTAGTGTGCGCCTCTCAAGCACCTCTAAAAACAATCAAAGACAATTGATAAACAACAACAAAAACTTCAAAGACCGCGCGTCTCAGCAACTGAGGTGATGTGCGTATTATAAAGCGTCTTTGCTAGTAGGCTTGAGGACCGCGCGCTGTCCATTTGTTTTAGTACAGGATTAGCACGCACTTTCCTGTCTGCTCAGTAAGGCCTCGTTTGGCCGGTGCCCGTAGTATAGAGTACTGATGAACATGGCGATCACGAACTGTGTGTAAATTGTCTGAAATAGGGTCGAGTTTTCCCTGAGACCGAGTTAGTCTGGAGCCTTCTGGAATAAAAGTCGGTTTACCGACTTTTATTATTTTTCTCAAAATACTCCAAAACGACTCATCATTCCGGCAAACCGCGTCAGCCAGGTAAGTTTCTTTGTAGACTCTTTCGATATATTGCAAGCAAATATGAAATGGTGCCAGACGGGTTCTCAAGCCCTTACCAGAACTTAGTTTTCACTTTAACATATGCTATTCATGACAAATACCAACTTTCAAAGTAGCAGCATTATCCTTTCAAAAGTCATTGGAGTGAAAAGTGAAGAGTGTGCAAAGGGTTTTTATGCCTCCGCCACGAAGTGGTGCCGGAGGCATTATGTTTTCGGGTTGTCCGTCCGTCCGTCCTTCCTTCCGTCCGTCCGTCCGTCCGTCCTTCCGTCCATCCGTAATGAATTTTGTGGACAGCGTAAATAAAAAAACCTTTTGAGGTATCCTAATGAAACTTGGCATGTATGTGTATTAGGCGGTGAAGTTGTGCCTATCAACTTTTGGGTGCACATGCTCAAGGTCAAAGGTCAAAAGGTCAAGGTCAAATGCTTAAAATTTCACTATTTCCCCCATATCTATGCAGTGCCTGAAGATATTTTCTTGAAACTTAGTATATACAAGTACATGTATTACCCAATTAAGATTCTCTGGTGAAAGTTTGGGTCATGAGGTCAAAGGTTAAAGGTCAAAAGGTCAAGTAAAAATGTTGAAATTTCACTTTTTTCTCCGTATCTTGGAAATTGTTCAAGGTATCTTCATGGAACATAGTATATAAGCATGTACTGACGGGCAGTGGTTATCTAGGGAATTTGGGGTTCATGGGGTCAAAAGTCAGGGGTCAGTGGTCAAGGGCAATACTTACAAAATTTTACTAATTCCCTTATGTATGCAATGCCAGCAGGATCATTATTTTAAAACTTGGTGTATGCATGTATAACCCAATAGAGATTCTCTGGGATTTTTTTTTTTTTTTTTTTTTTTTGCCAAGAAGGTCAAAGGTCAAAGATCAAGTGAAAGTGCTGAACTTACTTCTTTCTCCATATCTCGGAAGTGGCTCAAGTTATCTTGAAACTTAGTACGTATATGTTCTGCCTGACAGTGATTCTCTTATAAATCTTCGGGTCAAAGGCCAGATGAAAATGATAACAATTTACTGTTCAATACAGAAATTGCACTTTTTCTCCATACCTTGAAAATTACTCAATGCATAAACTTATGAAAGGGTCAAAGTCAAGTTAAAGTTCTTAAATCCCCAAATACATACTCTCCTATTCATCCAATTAAACATAGGTCAAGGAAGGTGAACATTCAACACATTTGTGACAAACATGTCATTTCAATATTTTGCCAATTTTGTGCAAATGTAATCACACATTGTCCACATGTACTGTAGACCTATTAGAAGAATCATGCATTATGGCGGAGGCATACTAGTCGCCATAGCGACATTTCTAGTGAAGAAATGAAAAGGGGGCCTCTGTGAGGGCCTCTAAGACATACTGAATTACAATATTTGACAAAGAGGTGTTCTGGAGAAAGTGGAAAAAATAAGAATTTCCATTCATTTTAAGATCCCAAACTTCAAAATAATGTTGCTCTTTTCGAAAATTTAAAAAAATAAAGATTGATTTGGTTGGGTTGACCCATTTCACCTATTTTGAGTCCCCAAGTGAAAACTTTGCATGCAACTTTTTGTTGGTTTTGTGATGCACGGTCATATTGTAGAACATGGCTCTTACTCATGATGACAAAATCATTTTGCTTTCTCTGTTCCTTCAAACATTCTGCTACAGGTTGCCCTGAGCCTCTGGTGTTCCACATTCCTCAAGTTTTCTTTGATGTGCTTCAGCAGCGCATCTCGTCAGGCTCACGCAAAAAGCGCCTCCCAAACTCAACAGTGGCATTTGTGCGTAAAGACGCCTTACCACTCGGCACCTTCACCAAGTACACATGGCAGCTAACCAGTATTATCCATGTCAAACAAATCTTTGACACGCCTGAAGTAAGTTGACTCCCATAACTGTCTGGTGGGGGTGGGGGGAAGAATGCTCCTCAATTTGATGTAATGTAGGATCATGAGGAAATTTAGATATATTTATTTAGAATTCACAGATCAGGTTATGCTCACACAATCATAATCCAGCATTTTCCATGGAGATGAATATGTCATTGAATCATTTACCAAGAAGATCTCATGATTTGGAAATGTTTTAAAGTATACCAATACCCTGGAAATCAAATTTGTGTACAGCTAGAAGACAAAAAAGAACAAAAAAAAAAAAAAAAAAAACAGCCATTGTTCACCCGTGATGTCCCCTGAAAGTATACATATTTCGATAAATCAGATCTCATCTGTACAACAATTTGGCACCTTTTTATGTTCTGCTCCATAAGCACTGGTACTGATGTGTGCGCGTTTAGCTATACCCTTGTATGTGTATGTTTTTTACAAATAACACTAGTATTAAGGTTCCATGTTGATTGGTTAGCTGATTGCGTGCACACATTGCATTTCACTATCATTTAAGACATATTTTGAAAAAAAAAAGAGAGATATCAGTAGCATGATCGTTAGAGTGAAAGAATTTGGTAATGGACTAGTGTACTTCAAGTTGGTTTTTTAGCGCACCTGAGCCGAAGGCTCAAGTGAGCTATTGCGATCACTCTTCGTCCGGCGTCCGGCGTGCGTAAACTTTTTCCATATTCATCTTCTTCTTGAGAACCTCTTGACCGATTTTCACCAAACTTGGCAGGTGGCATCCCTAGGAGGATAGGATCTCAGTTTATTCAAGTGGGCACCATACCCCACCTGGGGGGCCTCCAGAGGGGCCCAAACCGCCCAAAATCAAGGAATCTTAAAAAATCTTCTTCTCTAGAACAACAAGTGATAGAGCTAAGTTAATACTATGAGTTAGTACATTGATAACTGTAGTTTCAAGTTTGTTCATGGCGGAATCAGGGGTGCCCTCCTTAGGACCCAGGGGAGGGGGTGGGGAGGGGTCCTAATGTTGCCCAAATTGTAAATTTTCATCTTTTTCTTGAAAATGCCACGACAAATTTTCACCAAACTTGGCAGGTAGCATCCCTAGGGGGCAGAATCTCATTCCAATCAAATGGGCACCATGCCCAAACTGGGGGCCCCAGGGGGCCTAAATTGTGTCCTGAATTGTAAATTTTCACTTTTTTCATGAAAAACCCAAAATGAATTTTCACCAAACTTGGCAGGTAGCATCCCTAGGGGGATAGAATCTCAATTTCATGAAATGAGCACCATGCCCCTGCCCCCCCCCCCCCCCCAGTAAGGAATCTTTAAAGATTTTCTGTAGAACCAGAAGTGATTGAGTTTAGTTAATACAATGAGTCAGTATATTGATGACTGTTGTTTCAAGTTTGTTCATGGCAGATTCAGGGGTGCCCCCCCCCCCCCTTGGGACCCAAGGGAGTGGGGTGGGATGGATCCAAATGGTAATGTAAATTGTACATGTTCATCATCATTGAAAACCCCTTGACAAGTAGCATGCCAGGGGGTTAAGATCTCAATTTGTTCAACAAGGCACCATTGCTCCCCTTGGGGGACCCAAGGGGGCCTAATTCTCCCCCCCCCCCCCAATTAATAAACATTTACAATTCTTGCTAGAACTAGAAGTGATAAAGCAAAGTTACTTCGAGTTTGTACAGTATTGATGACTGTAATTCCAAGTTTGTTCAATGCAGATCCAGGGCTGCCCCCCCCCCCCCCCCCCCCCCGGACTCGGGGGTACCTGAATCTTAGATTTTCACCAAACTGGCAAGTAGCATTCCTATGGAGATAGGATCTCAAAGTGTTTGAATGGGCACCATGCTTTCCTTGGGGGCCCCAGGGGGTCCAAACCTCGTAAATTAAGGAATATTCAATAATATTCTTCTCTAGAATCAAAAGTGATAGGGCTTTAACTCTTTTTTTTTATTCAAAACTGCTTAATCCCACATTGTATAAAGTACAGTGTACTTGGCAGGTATTTTTACCAGTGTGATGGAATATGCAAATGGACACCAGCTCTCAAAGCAACCCCCAACCACAAGTTTCTAATGTTCTCAGGTAAGAATGCATGAAAGGTGAACTTGTGATACTCAGGTGAGCGCGAGACCCCGGGTCTCTTGTTTTGTACACTCTTTAAAATTTACATTTTAAACCCAAAAAACCAAAAAACAAAAAATCTAACATTTTGCAGAGGAAACGTCTCAAGTATATTCTACGAAATATAGGAAACAAAATACTCGGGCTATTGGTACACTTTAAGATAACATGAAAAGAGACTGTTAGCAGATTCTGGAGGTGGCTTGTATGTAATTTATGTCTTACTTCCATACCAGTCACAATATCGTGTGAACTTTTGACTTTGTAATGATACTGTTTGTGTAGGTAATTCATGTTAGAGACTCTGCTTTTATGATTTTATTACTACAGATGCCCCTTGAGCTGACAAGGAGTTTTGTGGAAAATAAGAATGGCACATTCTCACAGTATGTGTCCCCCAAGGTTGATGTGGAGCATGTAGGAGAAGCCTACAGGAGAGTGGCAGGCCAGGTTCCAATCAAGCCATTTGAGCTCAAAACATTTCTCAAAGTTGGTGAGTGTTGTTTTTTTTTTTCCTTTCTTTCCTCTCTAGATGCTTATGCTGCACCTTGTATGTCCCTCCACCCCATCCTAGAACCTCCAAATTAGAGAATCTTTCATGAAGAGAAAAAAAAAGAGAAAAATCTTCTACTAAAAACAGAAATGATATAAGGAATGACCTTGATCTTTCAACCATGCCATACACATCGACTTCCCATGTTAGTGCAAAAAAGTCCAGGGCTAGGTATAGGAGATATATTTCTTATTCGTCTATAATGTTAACCTGGCTGTCCCAAACTTAATGGCCCGAATTCATGAAGGTTGCACAATTGAAACCATGGTTTAAACCATGGACAATTTGTATGGAGCGCCAAGTGTCTCGTGGCCTATTTCGTTACGAATTCAGTAATTTCGTCGATGAAATGATCATTTCGCTGTTATTTTCACGTACAGATATTTTCGCGAATGACAAGGTCATAGACATTTTCGCGAGATGTTTTCGCGAATCAACGCCGACATGAATACGTTAATACACTATTAACAAAGCGCATGAAGACAATTTCGCATGTTGTCAAATTCGCGATCCAAATGCAATTCGAGAAAATTAGACCCTTGCAAAAATAATGGTGTATACAGTAGGCCATGCGACACTTGGCGATCCATACAAATTGTCCATGGTTTAAACCATGGTTTCAATTGTACCACCTTCATGAGTTCGGGCCAATGTGTTTAAGTGAAGTCATGTTTGCTGGAAAGTGGCAAATCTAGCATCAAATGCTTTGGTGCTTCTTCATTTGCAATATGCGCCAAAACTGCTTTAGATAGATGGCAATGAGGACAATCTGTAGTTGACTTTCAGCTTAAAGCAGTTACCAGGAGATGACAAAACATGAAAGAAGTCTTAAGTCAACACAATGCCCTCAAAGAGTTTTAACCCCTAAGCACTTAGCTAAACTTTACAAGCCTTTTCTTGTTTTTGTCACTATTCAATAATCCATTCAAATTTGGACCAATTTTACAGTTAGGCAAACCCACTGTGTCTCAGTCCAACAGGAGGGTCATGGTGACACAACAGAGATTAAAGGATTTAGGTATTTCTATTCTTTGACAATTAGTTTGTAGCTAATTCTAACTTTGATTTTTGCATTCAGGAAACACAGCAGCTGACCAGAAGGAGCCTACCCCATTCATCATTGAATGGATCCCAGACATACTGCCCAAGTCACGCATTGGTGAACTTCGCATCAAGTTTGAGTATGGCCACCAGCGCAATGGCCATGTGGAGAGACGTATAGAGGAGCCGCAGACAGCCATTGAGCAAGTAGTCATGAGCTAGTCTTCAGGATGTCATGAGCTAGTCTTCAGGATGTCATGAGCTAGTCTTCAGGATGTCATGAGCTAGTCTTCAGGATCTTTTAACTGCAGCTGGCAGTGGTTTGGTGGACACATAGTCATCAGTGTGTTTGAGAAGTTTGTCATCAGTATTATGTAGTTTTGGCTTTTGATTTGACTGCAGCAAGTAGCTCAGTTTTCAAAACAAGGAGGTGAGCTCATTAGTTCATTGCTTGCAAAGACATTACAAGGACATCTCGGTCGTGATTTGGCAAAAAGGTATATGTCTGCCGTTTTACAGCGACTACAAAGCCGAGAAAATCGACTTTAAAGTTTTGGCAGTTTCCTTGACCGTAGAAGCCACCTAAACTGTGCAACACTCAGGGATTCAATTCCATGATTTAGTATACACTTCAAATTTCATATCCTGATAATTTTCTTGCATCTAACTTTAAAGAATACTTCAGAATTAGCACTTTTAACATGTTTAGAGACATACACCTTTTTGCCAAATCACGTTTACAGAGACTGCGACCCACGCTATTTTGGCAAAAAGGTGTATCTTCACATACACCGTAAGAAATCATGCATTTAACTTGGCAAAAAGGTGTATGTATAGAGATACACCTTTTTGCCAAATCACGTTTACAGGGACTGCGACCCACGCTATTTTGGCAAAAAGGTGTATCTTCACATACACCGTAAGAAATCATGCATTTAACTTGGCAAAAAGGTGTATGCATAGAGATACACCTTTTTGCCAAATCACGTTTACAGGGACTGCAACCCACGCTATTTTGGCAAAAAGGTGTATCTTCTCATGCACCGTGAGAAATCGTGCATTTAAGTTGGCAAAAAGGTGTATGTATAGAGATACACCTTTTTGCCATATTAAACGATAACAAAATATACCAGAGATTTTGTAGGGAGAAGGGTGTATGTGAGACCATTTCTAATCAAATGTTAACTCTTGACAATCTTTACTTCATTATTACAAAAAGATTTTAAAAATAACAATAAAGAAAAATATCAGGATGCACAACTTGTTCATCAAACATAGAAAAATGTGCGCAAATTACAACTCACCCTAGAGTCTGAATATTAACAAAACATATTCTCATGGATATGCATGGTTAAGGATTACAGCTGAAGAATTTTTCTTCTTCCTTCTCCTCCCTTTTTTCAAAAACTTCTACTTCCAATGAGATGATGCATTATATTTTTTAGCTTTGTGCCCCTTTTTTCGACAGAAGGTTCGTTTGTTTTCTGTACTGAATGCTTTAGCAAACAAAAAGGCAGTTGTTTGCACATCATGTATCTGTTCTTAAAAACGCAGTTATCATGCTGCTCCCAATTTTTTGCAATAAATTCAATAAATGTGAAAATTCAGGTAGGATCATTTAACTGTTTGCATCCACTGAGCACTTTGAGCAGTACATCCAAGTATCATTTCCAAAGACAGGGACACATCTTTCTCTAGACCTTTGTGTGTAACTGCCACTAAATGTCTGTTAGGTAACAGCCCCATACGCATAGCGTAATGGGTAGCCGATCTTACAGTCACACAGCACACAATTACACTATGTACAGGCTTCTACATGCACTGCACAGCACGGACAGTGCAGGGATCACTGTCATATTGAAGCGTAGAGAACTCTCATCCCACAGCCACACTTGCCGAAAAAGCTGTCATTTCAACAGAAATGCTAGATTTTACGAATCTGCGCATCTGATGGCATAGAAGTGGCCATAGAAGTCTAGGACAAACGTTAGATCTGAACTTCTAGATATTAGGTTCTATCTACTCACCGACTAGCAACAAGGAGAAACTTCTGCAGTGCAACGGGCTGCCAGTTTGAGTCAGGAGCATGGCCCGCCACCGCACCGACCGGTGAAACGGTACACATACATGCCAGCAGCACGTATAACAGAGTATATAATATACACAGAGTATAAAAGATACACCTTTCTGCCTTGTCATACTTCGCAACTATAATTCATGATTCATTCGGCAGATGGATGTATCTAAAGATACACCTATCTGCCAAATCTTTAAGCTCTCCCCAGCGTGCACGGTTAGAGGTGTATCTAGAGATACACCCTTTTGCCAAATCATGTAGTTCTCTATCCTGGTACGTCATTGTACGTCAAGGGTGTATGTAAAGATACACCCTTTTGCCTAATCAAAAGCAGGAAAATTGATAAAATAATACAGAGATAGCCCCAAGTATCTCGGAAACAAAGGATCGATGACTTACGAAAGTTGGTCACATGAAAATTTCGGCATCGAAAACCCCCCAAATGGTAAAAACCAAAAACATGATATTTTTCAGACATACACCTTTTTGCCAAATCACGACCGATCTGCCAGATGACATAAAGCATGAGTGCATGGTAGATGATTGTTGCATCATTGATGCCATACTGTCAGGCTATTAAAAGTTTGCAAGTGACAAACATGTCTGTGCAAATACTCTGGCACTAGCTGTGGTATCACTATACAAATGACCATTAAAAGACTATAGACCACATGCCCTGTACTTGTTATAATATTGTCATTCAGCTCTATTTCATGATTGATTGAAAACAAGCTTTGATTACTGCAGCTCATGTTGATATGCATGGTACATGTTAGCATTTCTCTCATTAAATTGATATCTTAAAGCTGACAGTGAAAGAGTTTTGTCACTGCTGTGCTTTGTAAGCTATATGCATGGACAGGTAGAAACCTTACAGAAAGTTAGGCACTTGTCATATGTAGCATGGCTGATATATGATACCTAATATTTTGTTGATCTCGATATAACATGTTTTGAATGTGGAATAGTGTGTATCATCTCTATAACGACTTTTACATCAAATCACTGGAGGCAGTCCAGTCCCTCACTCCTTAGACTCTGTAAGGTATATGGTGAGTGCACTCTGACTGTCTGATGTACTCAATGAGTGTACTCGTACTGTCTGATGTACACATTGAGTGCACTTCGACTGTCTGATTTACACAATGAGTGCACTCTAAATGTTTTATGTACACATAGAGTGCACTCGTACTGTGTGATGTCTGATGGTTGATGTTCAGAACAGGACCCATATCTTTCAGCCATACCAAGGTGGCAACAATATTGTGAACTTCGTCATTTTGGCTTCTGTGCTTGCACTTATAAAACTTGACCTACAAATCAGCCTACTATTTAAGTTTGAGATCATACTATAACACAAGATTTTTATTAGAAATTCATTAAGATTCCATTGCTTTTTTTCTTTCAAGGACTCAAAGCCACTTGTAGTCAAGATGAGTGAGCTGTTGTATGAATTGATGTATTGGGGTTCTTTTTTTCTCTCTTAAAGATCAATTTCTCAAAATTGATTTATAATCAAACCATGACTCTTTATTGAGGAGGCTATTTGCACTGTAGCATCCCTTAGGCATGTCTTGGCTAATGAAAGTTAAATTCCAAATATATCAAATGAGTGGTTCTAGAAAATTACAACCCCTGGAATGTCAGTTTTTGCACTAAATGCTGATGAGCTCTTTACACATCACCTCGTGCCTGTTGGCTTGCATGCAGGTGTTATTTCAGATATTTCACATTTTCTCTAGATGCTTTTTTTTTCCCATGGCACTTTTATTGAACATACAATTTTTGTCATACCCCCTTCAGAAAAAGGAATAAGTTTCACCATGTCTTTCAAGGAAACTGTGTATTCACAGCAAATTCTATCCATGACAACTCAGTCATTTAGGTGTGATGGTGACTTCAAAATCCTAATTCTTCAAAGCAGAACTGTCTTTATTTTCCTAAACTAAATTCTCATCAATATTAGTAGCCAACCAAAGGAACTCCTTTCACATTGGTATATCATATCTTTGCTTTCTTCCTTTACTACAATGCACTTGGTATTACTGCATCTACCCCATTCATCTTTACCCTGTTGTTAAATCCTAGCTCATTTGATCAGGTCCTTTTAATTTGCAAATTGCACACCAGGTAGAAAGCATCAATAGCCGCGGTCACATTGGCAAAATATCGCAAAGTCTTTGTGATTTTTTGTTGTCCATTCATACTGACACCTATGCTTCTCAATGTTTGGATCGAGAAGTTTGGGTCATTAGTGAGCGTGCGCAAGGAAGACGAAAGTGTATGCAATCTGATGGCTAGTTATTGTTACGTAATAATGAACACCTGTACATCACAATGGCTGCACACTTCAGAGGCACAGCCAGCAAACAGGTGGTGGATTGGTCATGTGACAAACTTCACAAAGTTTTAGTTTCTAGCGTTCACACTGGCAAAAGATCAGGAAGTGTGGTGTGGTGGGCTTGGGAAATATCCCTAGTTTGAGTGGGCAGTTTCACGAAAAATTTCGGGGAAAGTTTGCGGTCACACAGGCAAAACTTTGAGATCTTAAAGATCGCAATCTTATCTTATCAATCTTTTGCCAGTGTGACCATGGCTGTTATGCTACTGACAACATCTTTGCTTTTACTTTTGCTGAATATTAGAATATTCTTTTTGGAAGGTTAACAGAAAGGGAGTATTTTCTTTCAACCATTTTTTTTTTTTTTTTACCTGAATATTTTCTCAAACATTGTATTTTATGTCATTGACTGTGACTATTAAGTGTTAGGATTTGTGTGTGTGTGTGTATGTGTGTGTATGTGCATGTAGTCATTTGTTCTTTCTAGAATCCAGATTGATCTTTAGGCTGTTCTAATCAAAGAGTATAGAAGCTAAGAGGGCATACTCTCGCGATTTCGCACGCAAATGGGTGTAGTACGCCATGGAGCCCCACATGGAGCCCAATGGCGGTCATTTTAGTAATAATAGCGCGAGCTTCTTAACACGTGAGCCTATGGAACAAATTCTACCCTCCGTACATTTTCTTCATTTTAAGGAGACACACAGCGGTAAAATTGTGTTTCAGACCTCAAAATATCAGCAGAAGTATATTTTCTGTTGATACGTTAAGAAAAATTGAAGTAATGTCATTTACTTTTCAATCTGTAGTCCTTCAAAGTTTACTTTTTAGCTGACAAATGCCGTCTATCTCTTTCTCTCTCGGGCTACTTTAGCTCAAACTTTGTGGGACTGCATATTGGAAAATAAATGACATTTCTTCAATTGGATTTCATGATTAGACAGGAATGATACTTCTGTATGACAAAAGGGGGTCCTAAGTACATCTCTTCCCCTGTATGCCCCCTACAAAGGGTGAAAAATGAAAGGGAGACAGAAATCACTACTATAACGGCACTTAAGATCACGTTATATACGCCCTCTATCGGTCTGTCAGCTAATGGCGTCCGTATTTCGCCCATGAGTGTACTACGCGAAATCGCGGGAGTAAGCCCTCTTAGCGTAGCTTCTGTACTCTTTGGTTCTAATGCAGGGTATCCACCTTTTAACCACAAACTGTCATATTCTTCTTTTGTATATTGCTGTTCACTCAGTTTTATTCATACATTTGTGTGGTTTTTGCCACCTTTTTTTTTTTTTATTGTTGTTATGGATCAAATTATCATATCACTTTCCTTGAAATCCATTAAGTTCCAGAAGACAATCTAGCTATCCATGACAGATCTTAAAGACGGAAGGTTGTATATTTTCACCCACAGTATTAGTGTCATGCACTACCCTAGAAAATATCCCAAGCCCCCCCCCCCCCCCCCAAAAAAAAAAGATATAAGTTTGCCTAAAGGTATATCTATCTTAAACTGTCCATGCATTTTGCATAGAGGTTGTCAAAAGATAGGCAATTTTCATAAGCTGAAAGTCACATATTGCTTTCTGTAGTCTCATGCGTAAGAGTTTGCCTTTAGGTCTGTGGCAGGGTTCATCAATGACCATTTCACAGCATTTAGTTACCACAACTAAAAAATTATGATTACAAAATGAAAATGTTATATAGCGCCTATGACCAAAATATTTCAAAGTGCTTTGCAATTAACTAAAAAACTAAACATATGAATTGACTATGAATACAAGATTAATAATCAATAAGTTACAAAATCCTCAAAATTGTTTTGTCTTGATTTCCCTTTGAAAATGTAAGTGGACATAGAGTACTGAATATGAGTAGGGAGGTTGTTCCAGAGAAGAGGGACACAAACAGAAAAAGCACAATCACCATAATGGTTGTGGATGCGAGGGCCAATATATGTATATGTGACCCGCTACAACAAAATGGTCCTAAAGTCGCGCACGGTCGAAGCCGTGAAAATCGAGTTTGAACTCAGACCATCAAAATTGGTCAAAACTTACGACTTTCTGAATTTGACATATTATTAGAGTCTCACATGTCTTCTATCATCTGTCGAAATTTTGAAGCGAAATGATGAAAAGAAAGACCAGAAAATAGCGTTTTTCTGGGCCATGCTTTTTTGGCGTTTCATCGAAGCAGAGACTGGTTCGAACATTTGGATTGAGCGCCACACAGTCTCCGCCCCTAACAACGACCAGAGTGATCTCATTGGTCAGTTTGCTGCTTGCCGCTAACCGAAGCGTGAAGCTCGCACACTGCACAGTCGAATGGTGCGTGCGTGCGGGATGCGCTATGCCCAGCCGCTTCTCCTGGCATCCTGGTCACTGATTGGTCGGTGAGGAGACCGCCGACGCTGTGTTTGAATGAGCATTGCGGGGGTTGCTAGGGCTTACCTTCTATTGTCCGGAGGTGAATACTGACTTGCGTGTCCCTTGATCGTGATTGCGTCGCAAGGAGAACTTTTAGGGCGCTTTTCTCTAAACAGTGATTTCCCAGACGTCTCGACATGCTCTCTTTTAAACATCGATATCTCCGCAGCCGATTATTTTTATAAGATGTGTTGTATATCAATTTAAAGCAGAAAGATTAGAGAATCGTGTCATGCAATTTTCAAATAATCGACCTCGCCCGACTTTAGTATCATTTTGTTGTAGCGGGTCACATATAACCAATATGTAATGTTATCTTGTTTAATGTCTGCTATTGTTTTGCAGACAGAAGCTATATCTATGGCATTTTGTAATGCAGACAGACATTGCACTAAAAGTTGAATTTCAATATCCCAGATACTGCTGTGACGTATCTAGCCTAGACAAATCACTTGCTTTACTGACCATAACAAATAGTGCATTGTGCATGCTTTTTCATGCACTGTTCTAGCCAATATATACACAACAAATACATAATTAACCTTCATGCAATTCTATTCCATAGAAATAAAACTGCACCTGGCCAACTCTTTATGTGCCACATTTGCATATTGTGCTCAAACACACAAACCCACCCAAGCCGATTAATAAATCACCAAATGCCAAAATACAATGAAAGCATTTCTTGTGATTCCATTCCTGTCAAAGGTAGCTTGCATAATATGGTGATTGACTATCAGTAGGCGTTTTCACATCAGCCTGATAAAAATCCAAGCTCGAGATATTTTTCTCGATCGCAAATTAGCGCGCTATTTCATTTCCCATTCCCATCAGCCTGAAGAGAATTATCCCGAATTCTTTTCAAGCTAATTCAACAGCTGAGCATGTGCAAACAGCATCAGTAAAGTGTGCACTTTCAAAAATTACTCATGATTTGTGTGCAGTTTGCCTCGATCGGTCGGGTCACACACGCTAGGCATGATGGGATGCATCGCGCTAATTTCTTGAGGCGATTTCACATTATCAAATAGCGTGCTAGTTCGCAAATTATCCCGCTATTTCGGACATTTTATCGAGTTGGACTCGAGAAATTTTCTCGATCAGAGCGATAAAGTTAGCGCACTAATTTGTATTCACATTATCAAGTAGCGCGCTATTTCGTGATCGGGTTAATTTCCAAAGTCAGAAAATAGCGCGCTATTTCGAAACATCAGGCTGATGTGAAATCGCCTAAGCTGAGTTCTTAACTGGATCTGCAAGTAAATTTTATGTTTCTGTAGCTGTTTCGTGTGCAAAAGTCATGCCTCTACAATAATGTAGTTACTGGTCATTTGAAAGAAAAACAGTCATAGATTTGTCATAGAATTTACGTCAAAGCAAAGCTTGGCATTTTCCTTACTTACATCTTTTCTCATAACATGTCAAGGGTGACAAAATCTATGAAAATTATACTGATTTGAAAAACAGAATGTTCCCGAAGCGCGACTATGTTGCTGTCTCAGAATAGTGTGGCACACAAGGGGTTTATGCCATGGCACATAAAGAGTTCATTATGTAGTCGGTGTGCATACAATTTAGTATAGTCAACAAGTACATTTCGTCTGCTGAGAATGAGAAGGGCGTTAGGTTGTCTCGAACACTACGAGTTTAGTGGCAACTTAACGCCCTTATCATTCTCAACCGACGATTTGAGAAAATGTACTACATTGTATTTATAAAATATATCAGACTCAAAATTGTTGATACTCAGTAAACAGTGCAGTGTATGTACATTTCTGTGTATTTTTGATTGACAGAAGCAGTCTCTTACCAAGTCAGTAAGCTTATCATGAAGTATATAGTTCCCGCCTTAGTTTTGATTGTGAAACAGTCCCAGCCTCAGACATGATTGTGAAGCATATGATATTATAATGTGGCATGCTGGTGAAAATGAAAACAGTAAGAAATGTTAGAGAAGCCCTGTCTGTATGTATACTATGGAGACCACATTTGAGGCATGTGAAACATACACTTGTATAACACTTATCTACATGTTGTGAGTTGAGGATTGTTTGTGTCCCTATTGGTTCACTGAATTACCTTTGTCTGGATAAGGATCCATGAATAAATGTTCACATTATGATGGCTATATCATGACTATGTCTGCTTGTTATTAGGGTGTGGCTGTTTCACATACCAGTACTTTGGTAAACTGCAGTTGAATCCCAGTTCAGAATCCACTTCATGCTTAGAATACAGCCCAGATACAGCTCTCTAAGTTTGTTACACAGCATAATACAGTTCGACCTCGATTATCCGGCCTCCTTTTATCCGGAAATCTCTATTATCCGGACGCGTTCACGCAGTGAAGGACTTTTTTTTTTCCATCCAAAAATTGAGAAAAAACAGTGACTTTATAATGGATCTATTTCATTAATTTCATAAGATGTGCATGATAGGTTTCTCAATATCTAATGAGGTAAAACATGTATGATTTTCACATAAAGATATACTTTATTTTTGTGAAGAAGGGACTACAATTTTCCGCAGGCTAGCAAAGATTTCACTACCGTTGCGGGGTACGCTACCTGCCTAGCTGCCAGTGCACTGGGACGGCAGCTTGGACAGCAGCTATATACATTAACATTGTGTCTCCCATATCCGGCCAATTCGCTTATCCGGATGAACGCCGGTCCCGACATGGCCGAATAATCGAGGTCGAACTGTACTGTGAACTGTCGCTACTTTAGTTTGAAAGAAGAAGAAAAAAAATGGGGGGGGGGTGGTCAAGTAGAAGTGTACAGGATGATTTTTTGTTTTTTTTTTTTTGTTTTGTTTATTTTGGTTTTGTTTATTGTGGCCCTATCACAAGAACTACAGTATAACGTAATTCGCAGAATGTTGAAAATGCTATCAATATTTGTCTGTACATACGGAAAAAAAAAGTATATATTTCATGTTGTTTTGTTTTTCACACAAGAAACTTAGCTGAAATGACTTGATTTTTAAATAGATCGGAGGTATTAGATGGAATGTATCGTCGCTGAAAAGCGGCACAAACATTACATATTTCATTACACAATCCATACTGATATGTACATGTATATATTTTGGGAATACAGTGTCTACTTTTATTATGATTGCCTTTATATTTTTGTAGTATGCTGTGCTGTTGACCTACCTGGTATTTATTGCTGTGCTAATGTAGTTCACATGTGGAAAAAAAGTAAGATGCTGTATACACCATATATTTAACAAGTCTAATTTTTCACAAAGTGGGACTTTGCGACAATGTCACAAGTGGTTAGATCCACGATTGTGGAGTACAGCAATGTACAGAGAAATGTGTGAATGCACATTGCATTGATGTCAAGATCAGAGGTAATTCTTTTGTGTGTTTTTAAATTTGCAAATAGCACTGGACTCATATATTTGCGATAATAAAAACCACACAAAATGTTCCATGTACACATTTAACACTTCTTTTAATTCTGTCTAGTGCAGTAGAAGAATATAATGTCACCGGCTTGTACTGGAAATGAACATATTAAATTATTTTATACACTGTACAATGTAAATGCATGTTCAAATATCATCTAATTTTGCCAAACAGTCTATGACAAGCATAGCATTTTTTACATTTTTTTTTTTTTTTTTTTTTTTAGTATTGCAATTTCAAGATGAGAAACAAGATATACATACAGGTACACAACAACTGTAAGTTAAGTATACAGGCAACTCCATTTGTAATAAACACTAACATAATGGGATTTGATTGTCCAGGTATAGATTTTTAAACATTGTCCAATTACACAACTAAATATAGCAAGCTGATTTAAAAAACACAAGATTCTGTTATTCAGTGGAATCTTGTAATGAGGTGGAATATAGAAATATATCTGATATAACTAAGGTATTTTTGCAGGTCCTATTCCTCCTACATTCCTCTGTTTTGTCCTGGATTTGATAAGATACCCAATACAAGAAATGTCAGTGGTCCCAAGCAGCTTCCTCATAACTTATAAAATGAGGTTCCCCTGTACGAGAGCATTTTACCAATGAAGCAGTCATATCCCTTAATTGCTCTGTCCATTACAAAATTGAAAGAGTGGGGGGGGGGGGGGTAATGATCGATGCACACATTACACACACTTACACACACACACACACACAAATGAGTTGCATGTTGAAACTTATTCACACACAAAGTGGAGCAGTATAGCATTTGCTATAACAGTGTTGGTAAGTATTGTATTTGTGTGTGCACATGGTTTTAAGAGGGAGTGATTGATTCTTTTGCTTTGGACAGATGGCACTTTCACTCCTGTGTATGGATGGCAAGAATCCATAGGAAATTTGTCGCTGGAAACAAGAAAATTCTCTTTTCCTAAGAAGCCCCCAATCTATTTATATTTGAACAATATGTTTAACTTGGTTACTTCGAATAAACCAAGTGTTCAAACACAATAGCTGGATAGCTGGATGGTTTTAGTGAGAGGTGACACTACATGCTAATAAATTTATGTTTCAAAATACTCTGTACTTGACAAAAACATGTACTCAAAGATGAATTTTTCACTTGCAAGTTGAGCTTATGTGTAGCAACTGTCTGTAGTGCTACCTGTAGCAACTTATGGGCATTGGTTTTAACAATGTTTTATTATAATGAGTAAATTCTTTGGGTTCTGAGTAGCTTTTTACCACCGTGTTTCCCTATGTTTTGAGACTCATATGTTGACTTTGTTGTGAATTTGCATCTTCCGATTTAGGTACCAGTAATGTCAAAATACAACTGTGTGGATTGGGCCATGAAGAGTTTATTGTTGTTGGTCTGTATGATGTCATCATGCTTTGGACTGATATGCACAAGCATTAATAACCTCATTGAAGATTCTCATTAATGGGTAATACAGATATGCTGGAAAATCCAAATAAAATATAGAGCATATGCTGAAGACAGTGTCTATGTTTTATCTAGTCCTCATTTTTTCTTTCCTTGTTCAATATGACAGGAGATGCATTCACGTTGGACTTGCTGTGGTAATACAATAATCAACCTTGCTTAAGTCGACCTCACATCAGTCGAACAATCACTTATGTAGAAGGTCTTTTCAAGTCCTTTTCTCTTTATATTCTATATTACTATTATTTTATATAGATTTTAATCCCTCATAAGTCGAATTTGCTCATAAGTCGAAGCCATTTCTTCAGTCCAAATAGATTTGATTTAGGCAAAGTTGGCTGTAGATACCAGGCATGTAATTAATTGCCAGCATTCGCATTGGTGAAATACTACGATATTAGATACCATGTTATTTCAGTTGGTACCATTCTCATTCGTGATATACATTGTACCTTGGTATTTCTGGCCCAGATGTACACCTCTCCAAGGAAAGCGCTGCACATATGTTTATCTCCTACATTGAGAAGACAGAGATGAAGTGCGTCAGATCACATGAGAAATACACCGCTGTCCGAACAGTGGTATTTCATGACAGGATTCATCCTTGAATGTCGCATGGGTAATTTGTGCAACCTTGAATTACAAAAATTACCAAAACCAACCAAAAGTCACATGTCCTGACATAAACTGACTCAAAATAGGTGTAATGTCTGAACCTAGTAGTCAATCTTTAGTTTCTTTATATTCTATGAAGGACCAAATCTTCTATATACATTGTAATTCTTAAGTTTTTTGATCAAAACAAGAATGTGAACTTGTTTGTTTGTGTTTTTTCTCTCTGCAGTATTTTCGAGGACTGTTTTTTTTTTTTTTTTTTTGGTAGAATGGAATGTTAAGGTGAGTCTTAGAGGCCCCTTTTAATTTCTCAAAAACCCTTTAGGCCTACACACCCCTCACTTTCAACTCGAACTCTAACTCACTTTTAACTCTAATAACTTAAAGGATGCTAGTGCTCATGCATTTAAAGTTGGTATCTGTTATGATTAGAATATGCTTAAAAAGTATGGAACATTTCAGCTACATCTGATACTGTATCAGCTGTTATTTTCATGAGGGTTTAATTTTTGTGAATTTCGTGAATCACTTGTTTGATCGCAAATATCTTGAATTGACAGGCATTAGTTCACTTATGATAGCCTCGGGGTCAAACTTGCGAAAGCAACATTTCGCAAAATTGTCCTTGACCTACTCATTTGCGAAAATATCCGTATGCAAAAATAACAGCTTAAACAGTAATTCCTTCATTGTGGGTGCAGTTTTTTACATCCTATTTTTGGTCACATTCATTGCGAAGAGCACAGCAAGGTGAAATAAAGCAATTGAGCCTCATTTTTCCGTTCACACTTTTCCACAATCTATACTTTCTTTCCATCATTTAGACAGGCAAGTCCATTTGTATTGCGTTATTCGTCATTTTAAAACTTAGCTTCTGCTCCTTCAGAATCTGCCCTCAACTAAAAAATTTTGTGGAATTCTGTCCATATTTTTTTTTCTTTATCATAATATTTGTTGTTTTTACTGTAGTAGTTTTCTCATCCAGGGATGGCTATGGCTGCACCAAAACTCATAACTTTCAACAGATTGTCAGATTTTCGTCAAACTTCGCTGATATGTTCTGCTACATAATTGCTTATTTTACTTAATAAATGTGCATATTTGGGTCTCATTTGCCAATAAGCTGTGTTCATACATGATACACTATGTATGATGTTTTGCATTATTCTGGTTTAACACAAAGTTTTCTCAAATGTGGCTTTTTTGATGGTTGGGAATACCTTCTCTTTTTTTGGGGGGGGGGGGGGAAGGTGGTTGGTTTGTTGTTGTTGTTGTTGTTGTTGAGGGTTTTTTTGGTTTTTTGGGGGGGGGTTTTTGTTTGTTTTTTAGATGTGTGAATAAAATGTTTTCATGCATGTAAGCGTGTGAAAGACCCCCTGAGGTGTGAGAATTGGTAGATTTAGAATACAGGTACCTGCATGTTTCATCAGGGTATAGGCTGGGTTCAGTGTGAAAGCAATAGATTTTAGGCTGTTGTTGAATACACACAGATTTGAAGGAATGTAAAAAGGGTAGATACCTCACTGTAACATTTTAAGCTCATACCGCAGAGCCAAGTGGCTCAAGTGAGCTATTGTACATTATCATCAGCTATTATCCACTGTCCGACATTCACCATCTGTCATCCATGGTGTGTCGTCTATTATCTAGTGTGTGCATGCAGTATGTCTTGCGTGAATTTTTTCACATGTAGGCCCTACCTTTTCTTGTAAACGGGTACATGGTTTTACAGGAATCAACAATTGGCAAGAGATCATCGTTTGTACAAGTGGTCATGGTTCCCACAGAGGCTCCCCTCGGGTGGGGCCCAAATTAGCTAATTACAATGTATCATAATTTCTTTACATTCTCATCTTGAAAACTGGTTGCTGGACTTTGACCAACTTAGCAAGAATCAGCAGTGGGGAGTGGGAGGATATTCTTATACATTGTAGTTCGTACAAATGGTGATTTTAATGTCATGGGTGGGGGGGGGGTGCTTAGTCAAGGAATAAATACCCAAAAAGGAGGGTGTTGTGCCTATGGGGCCTGTAGCAGTCCTGGAATCTCAAGATTTTTAAAATAGTTTGTGGAGTGCCATGAAAGTGAAGTGCACTGCTCTGGTAAGTGCTAGACCCACTGCAGTCTCCACTTATATTACAGCTATTGAATATTCCTCCTGTATGTAGAAAAAAATTTACAAAAAGTTTTTAATTTGACTTATGTCTGATAAAAAATGTGTCCGTTTTAAGAGATGCTGCCTTGTGTTGGAGCAGTGAAAATAAAGAACATGAGAAATGTTAGACTGAAATCCTTTACTGTATCAAGGTGGTGTCCTCTTTATCTTTGTCCTAATTAAATGATGGCATCATTCCTGTGCAAAATATCCCATTCAAAAAAAAAAAAATAAAATAAAGGCAGGAATAGTTCAACAAATCAGTTGCATTTCAGGAGAATAGAAACAAAAACTTTCAATCGAGCATATATAAGAAAGCTTTGCAAAACAAAACAGACATCTGCATTATGGAGAGGCAAGAAAAACAGCTCATTTTCAGTTTATTCAACAATCAGCACCCAATACTATATGCAGCAACATGATTAAAATGTACATTTTTAGTCGCAAGTTGAATACTCACTAGGGGTGTAGAGATTAACCACTACCTGAAATCACAAGTTGAATACTCACTATGGTATAGAGATAACACCACCACCTAGATGAATACATTTTTTTTTCAAGTTACTATCATAGTCACTATGGCAAATGCACAACATTTATAGACATTTAAACCTTCCAGCACATCAAAAGCAAATATTTCTGGACAATTTATAGGCTACTGAAATGAAATCACAGATAGAATTCTTACCCCACTTGGCAGTGTCTGCACTACAATCAGGTCTTTGAATAAATGCAAATTTTTTATTCCACCAGGTTTGGAGGTTCTTCTGTACAATTCTGATAAACTGAATTTAACTAAAACTGGAATTTGAGACATGTATATTAATTTTACTTGTTTCATAGGCCTACTGATTTCTCAGTAATTTCCACAGAAAATACAAGAACTATGATTTGATGCATGAGGATTTTTGTCTCTGTAAGCCTTCCCAAACAAAAGTGAAGTACAGCCAACCTTGCCTAAGTCCAATCTATTTGGACTGAAGAAATAGCTTTGACTTAGACAAATTATGACTTGTGAGGGATTAAAGTCAATAGAATATAAAGAGAAGAGAACTTGAAAAGTTCAACTTAGGCGATTGTTTGACTTTGTGAGGTTGACTGAAGCAAGGTTGACTGAATTGTACAGAGGTCAAAGCAATTCATTTGTGAAGTTTATGTCTTTTTGATAAAAAAAAAAAAAATAGACCTATATAGTAAATTGTACGTCAACAAACAGACAAGACAAAAATATGTTGACTTGCGCCCAAATTGACTTGGTTTACATGACACTGATGACTTGAAGAATCCCCTACGGGGAAAAAAAAATAAATCAAGACTTTTTTTCATTGTGTTGACTTGTGCTATGGTATTTGTTAAACTCAGGTGATTTTTTTTTTTTTTTTTTGTGGATGTGCAACAGTCATGCATGAAACAGATTTTACTTCAGTGCTATTAAATGTACAGTCCAACCTCCATTATCCAGCCATCTCTTATCCCATGTTCTCTATTATCCGCACATGTTCACACAGTGAAGACAAAAAATAAAAGTGATTTCAAACTCAATAAGAAGAACAACAAAAATCCTCAAAAAACATGCTCGATTCATCTATCAGTTTCAGTTTTCATTTGAAGAAAAAAAAGATACAAACACAAACAGACATGTATAATTTCAAGTAGGCATTAGCATAGATTACACCACTGTTGTAGTGTACATACACTACCTACTTATCTGATACCATTGGGTCGGCAGCTACATGTACATGTACATAAACATTGTTTCTCCCATATCTGGCCAAATCACTAATCTGGACAGGCCCCGGTTCTGACACAGCCTGATAGCAGAGATCCGACTGAATTTGTATCATCTTTTAAATAAAGAGGAAAAAATAGGGAATTGTCAGGGCATAACAATCGGCAAAGTATTGAATGTTTGTGAAATTCACTTTGTTACCATTACTGGTTCCTACAAAGAAACATTTAGATAATCTTACTGTCAATCATAAAGATGATTTCATGACTTAAGTGAAACTGATATCAATATTCATCACTATATTCAAGGAAATGGATTTTTCTTAGGTAATATTTTTACTGCACTGAAGATTACTGATTTACCATCTCAAAGGTCACCTGTCCTGTCTAGATATCTAAAGCAATATTTCAACATGAAAACATATAACACTCTGACAATGCATTTTTTACCCGTTGAAGACGGGTTGACTTTGCTACAACACACATTTCACATAGACACCAGGCTGAGAATACTCAGGACTCATCCTCAACGGGTTGTTCTAGTACTTTATCTGCACTGTCATACACTGAATTACCATGCTGTCCAGACGGGAATTTTACTTCAGTTTTCAATTATTCTGTCAACAAATAATGCAGTCAAACCTGTCTATAGCGGTCACCAAAGGGAAACGAAAAAAGTGGCTGTTATAGACAGGTGGTCGCTATAGACAGATTTTCCAGCTTTGTGTGCATTGCCTACATGTACATGTTTCATCGTTAGTACTTACATGTACAATACATGTATGTGTATATGTATGCACACGTATTTCATGCATTAAACAATGCCGGTGTTTATCACCGGTTCCACAGTATAAGCATGTGTACAGTCATGAAGAAAGCTAAACACTAGTCCATTATTATGACTGAATGAGTGATGAATGCAGCGGTGGCGATCACTGAACGTTGCCAATGAATGACTGGCATGGCTACAAAGCAGAAAAACATGCTGAATTATCAGCTCAGCTATGGCTCCATTGGGTCTGTGGCTGCTATAGACAGGTTAAAATCTACCGCGGGAAACAAAATTTGTGGCCGCTGGCCACGTTAGACAGGTGGCCGCTATACACAGGGTCTTTAACAGGGCTTTTTTCTCGGGGGGATTTTTCAGTGGCCGCTATAGACAGGTGGTCGCTATAGACAGGTGGCCACTAAGGCAGGTTTGACTGCATGTATACCCCTCTACCAGCAATTTTATACACCCCATTGTTGCGGATCTTTGCAGACTTTTCACATCCATTTTAACAAGGCTGCATAATATGCAGCTGTGCAAGACGATTGATGGTAAAGACAAAAGTATGAATGTTGCTATCACAATTGGACTTGAAATAAAGCTATGGAATTCAAAGTTTACATCTATTCACCAAAGAGTGATATTAGCTATTTGGCTTACACAGTAATGTCAACAACTCCAACAAGTTTATAAGTACAGGTTTTAGAGGAGGATTGAGCAACACTAGTTTTTCACTAAGGAAGTCATAATTGTTGGATTATAAAACAAGTAATTCGATGTAAAGGATTCAAGTTCCTTCTATATGATCTCATATCAAAAAAGGAAATTGAATTTAGACTATTGTTAAGGTCTTTTTGACGTGATGACATCAGCATGTCACTTAACTTGTATATAGACGTGATTGCAACTTTTAGCATTTTCATGAACACGAGAATCCTTAAAGTCCCACAAGTCTTGCTTCCATTTTCAATTTTGATATCTTTCTATTATGTTGGTTTATAGTAACCTCGTCTACAGCCACTATGTCTATTTTCCAATTGGTCTACTGGCATATCGTCTATTACCGATTAGTCTAATATCCATTTGGTTTACAACTCGTTTTGTCCAGTACCCATATTGTCTAATAGTCACTTTGCCCACTACCCGTATTGTCTAATACCCAACTCGTCTAAGGAGCATTTCGTCTACAAAACAATTGATCTAATAGCCAAATCGTCTACACTCACAATGTCTATTTGCCATGTCGTCTAATATCTATTTTGTCTACTACTAGTTAGTCTACTCCCACCTCGTCTACAAGTCATTCAGTCTACATTCACTTTGTCTAGTTATCATATCGTCCAACCCTTAGTTTGTCCATACCCAATATGGTCTATACCCATCTGGTCTACTCCCAACTCGTCTACTCCCAACTGGTCTACTACCAACTGGTCTACTCCCAACTCGTCTACTCCCAATTGGTCTACTCCCAATTGGTCTACTCCCAATTGGTCTACTCCCAATTGGTCTACTCCTAACTGGTCTACTACCAACTGGTCTACTCCCAACTGGTGTACTCCCAACTCGTCTACTCCCATTTGGTCTACTCCCAATTGGTCTACTCCCAACTGGTCTACTCCCAACTGGTCTACTCCCAACTGGTCTACTCCCAATTGGTCTATACTCGTCTATACCCAATTGGTGTACTCCCAACTGATATAGTTTTACTCTCAACAATTTACCCAAACTGATCATTTCCATCTGGTCATGCTAATAATGAATATACCACTTTGTCTAGTGTCCAGTCCGTCTCACTGTCATGAACTATTCATATCAAACCCTGCCCTTGATTAGCACAAAAATCAATATTAGACTATTCTAGTTGTTACGATGTGGGCGTGTAGTTGGATGGATTATTATTCTTATGATTGTGTATCAAAGTTGAATGGATGGAGTGTTGAAGTTTGGACATATAAATGCTTATTTAGGGTTCCTTGCGAAACGTGTATTGAGTACATTGCAGGCAAGTAAATTATTCATCTTAGTAGTAGCTATATATTGGCATGAATCATATTTTTGTGTATATGTTTCAACCTTTTTTGGTGCATTTAACCGTTTACATACATCAGTACGTGGCAGACAGAATAAAAAATACTGATAATGTACTTATAAAGTGTTCCTTTTCATTTTTACCATTCTTATGATTGTGTATCAAAGTTGAATGGATGGAGTGTTGAAGTTTGGACATATAAATGCTTATTTAGGGTTCCTCGCGAAATGTGTATTGAGTACATTGCAGGCAAGTAAATTATTCATCTTAGTAGTAGCTATAAATTGTACATGAATCATATTTTTGTGTATATGTTTCAACCTTTTTTTGTGCATTTAACCGTTTACATACATCAGTCCGTGGCACACAGAATAAAGAATACTGATAATGTACTTCTAATGTGTTCCTTTTCATTTTTACCATACTTATGGTTGTGTATCAAAGTTGAATGGATGGAGTGTTGAAGTTTGGACATATAAATGCTGCATGATTGCTTCTGATATAAATTACACATCCAACACAAAAATAACACAGTAAGTTTTTCACACTGTGACATTATCTTTTTTTCCTAAAAAATTGTCATAATTAGAACATAAAAATTTAAACCAAATGGGGCACCAAGAGTGTTCAACCTATTTAACTGGGAAAAAAGAAAATGGATGAAGTAAACTTAAATAACAAAAAAAAAATAAAAATATATATATAACTAGTAGTAGACCAGTTGGGAGTAGACTAGTTGGCAGTAGACGAGTTGGCAGTAGATATGGGTTGGCAGTAGACGAGTTGGGTGTAGACCAATTGGGAGTAGACGAGTTGGGAGTAGACGAGTTGGCAGTAGACAAGTTGGGTGTAGACTAGTTGGGAGTAGACGAGTTGGGAGTAGACCACTTGGGTGTAGACGAGTTGGGAGTAGACCAATTGGGAGTAGACGAGTTAGGAGTAGACCAATTGGGTGTAGACCAATTGGGAGTAGACGAGTTGGGAGTAGACCAGTTGGCAGTAGACTAGTTGGCAGTAGACTGACTGGTTATTAGACTAATTGACTATTAGACAATGAGTTGTAGACCAATTGGGTATTAGACAAAATGAGCTGTAGACTATTCTATTCATAGACCTTATGATTACTAGACGAAATGGTCAATAGACATAATGGGTGTTAGACGAAATGTGACTTAGACGAATTGGACATTAGATAAAATGGCTAGTAGACGGAATGACAATTAGACTAATTGGCATATAGACAAAATGGTTGGTAGACGAGTTGGTAGTAGACGAAGTGGGTTTAGACGAGATGGCATTAGACTAGGTGGACAGTGGACAGGGTGGGTGTAGACGAGGTGCCAATTTACCATTATGTTTACCCTCTTTAAAGGACAAGTTCACCTTCATAAACATAAGGATTGAGAGAATGCAGCAATATTAGTAGAACACATCAGTGAAAGTTTGAAGAAAATTGGACAATCGATGCAAAAGTTATGAATTTGTAAAATTTTTGTGTTTGAAGCACTGGATGAGGAGACTACTAAGGCTCGTGATGTCACATGAGTACAACAGTATAAAGAAAATGTAAAGAAAATTCAACATATTTTCACGTTTTTCGCATAATAAAAGAGCACTTGACTTGCCTCTTTCTAAAGGCAATGGGAATAATATTACCCATAACACATTTCAGTAACAAGTCAAGGGAATGTGTACTTTTTTCAAGAGATGAAATTTTGTGAAATTCTCTTTATATTTTCCTTATATTGTTGTACGCATGTGACATCATACAGTTGTACACTGCAGTAGTCTTCTCATCCAGCGGTGACTGCACAAAACTTCAAAAATTCATAACTTTTGAACGGATTGTCCGATTTTCCTCAAACTTTCTCTGATGTGTTCTACTAATATTGCTACATTCTCTCAATCCTTATGTTAATGAAGGTGAACTTGTCCTTTAAAGGAGCAAACTTGAACATAGTGTGTAATTAGACTTGAAAATGTTGTACCTTTCCACCCCTTCTACTTCTACATCTATCTCCCCCTCTCCCCCCCCCCCTCTCTCTCCCCCTCTCTCTCTCTCATTCTCTTTGCCCCTCACTATGATCTCATTTTCTCTATTCCTCTTCCTTCCAATCTCTCTTTTTGTCTTGCAGCATTAGGAGTTCTTCATTATTACTGTAATGCGCTGCATGAAAGGACCATCATCTCATATAATCCCTGCTTAGTCTTTTCTATATTGTGTATTAACTTTCAATACCTAGCATTCTAGCCAAATAAGTAAATTAAGTACTAAACACTCTTTCTGAATAAATGAATCGCACATAATGGTACATAATAGCATATTGCATTCCTTAAAAAGAGTCATACACTATTACTGTATAAGCTGTTATTTTCGCGTACAGAGATTTTCGCGAATGAGGAGGTCATAGACATTTTCGCGAGATGTAGTTTTTGCAAATCGACGGCGACGCTAACATAAATGCACTATTTTCCTACTTCGTAGCACATAAAGACATTTTCGCGTGTTGTTAAATTGGCGATCCAACTGTGTTTCACGAAATTTACAAAAATAACAGCTTATACAGTATATGAAAGGCAAGCAAGTTAATTTCCCACCACTGATGAGTGGAGTGATGGTCATGTCTCTGTCCTTCCAGTGTTCTCACTCACAGGGATCTGGAGATGCTCCACCAACACCCTTCTGGAGCCATGGAGATGGATGCAGTCTCTAACCGTCTCTATGACTATAGCTAACCTCCTATCCAGGGCTTCTAGGTGAGCCTCTGTCAGCACAGGGGCGATAGCATCTTGGCTCAACACGATACGCATGTGATCACTAAGTCTCTCTCGCTTGTTCCTGTGTAGCTTGTCCAGGTACCTGTAGGTGGACTGCCGGATTCTGTGTGCATGAAACAACAGAGACGTACGAGACATCTCCACATAGACAGATATCTTCTTCCACTCAATATATACCCTGAAAGTAAATCTTACTTTGTGCAACATTCGCTCCAAAGAGAAAGAGAGGGAGGTTAGTTCAACCTTTGCTGATGAGTATAAAATGCATAGAATTTCAATTTTCTAAGTTGTGAATATGCAATAGGCAAATATAGGCCTATATCTAAAAACTTCAGGTTAATTTGGCACTACATTCTCAGTTTCTTTTGGTTCAAATTTAATGTTGGTAAAACTGTATCTTTGTGTGAAGTTCAATAGACATAACTCCATTCACCTAAGCTTTTGAAGCCCTGCAAGGAAAAAAAAAATACACCTTGCATCTTACAAACCACATCTACCTATATTTCTGTCTAAGCCTTAAAAAATACACGAAAGAGTACTCACTATTTCATCTATACTTTCATCTTTCTGTTGATCACTGTGTCTCAATGGGCCAGACATATCACTGAGTAAAGTGTCTCAATTAGTAACAACGGGAACTTCCCACAGGAGTGTCTATTGTTGAGGCAGTATTAAAGGATTGTCAATGAACCAAATGAATACTTCCCCCTCCACACCCAGGATGTGTCTGTAAATCAAACCATCAGCAGTCTGTATGCTTCTTTCTGTATTGATGTTCCTTTTTACAGCAGTCAATTGTATTTACAAACTAACAGCACTCTTGTTTTAACTCTCTCCTCTTTTATTTTTCCAAGGTATGGTCCAAAGATCTATTAAGGGGAAAAGCCAAATTCACCTCTCCCTATCATGCTGGATAGCAAGAAGAGTGTATGTTGAAGCTACACAAGTCCACAGAAACAATGCCATAAGGGGAATCAATGAGGGAAATTTGGTACATTTAAACAATTGTGATTACTGTCAGTGTCATTGTCAGAAACCTCTGAAACCCTCTCCATTCTTTGTGCACATCATTCAAATACCTCTATCTCCACATATTCTTGTATTGGTAGCAAGTTATCATGATCAAGCCTTATTCTGTTCTTCCATTTCAAAATTCCTGGATCTGACTTTGGAGTTTTGTGTAATTATGTGGTTGTATCATAAACCTTTATCAATTCGAATAGATCAACAGACATTCAGCACATATTTCTGTAGTCTAGAGGCTTATTTCAACTACTTTTTCTGCACTCATTATTTCCAGCCTTCTTAGAGTGGAATGGCAGAGAAAGATAGTGACTAAAATGGGGTGAATAATCCTGTATGATAAAAGGTGGTCTGTCATTTCAACATCAGAGAACAAACTGTGGAGACCCAAGGAGGAAAGAAATGCAACAATTCAGTTTTCTGTGTGCCATCACACTCAAAAGGAAAACTAACAGCATGAATCATTTTTTCTCCTCTCATGCACTAGCAGTGCTATCAAGAGCTAATTGCCCACTTCCAACATTTTAAATATTCAGATAGATGTGTTGTGTAAGTGACATATTTGTTTCATCCTTTCACTGACAGCTTACTATTTCTCACTGACTATATTACATATATGAAATGCATTAGACACATTACCAACATGGCAAATGTAGTGGACAATATCTTAGTCATAGGAAGTACAATTAATCAAGCATGATGTATGACTGTAATTTGGGTCTGCAAGCAGAGACTAGTGTCAAACCCTTCAGGAAGTGTTACTTACATACAGCACTGTGCAAGAGGGGCGAGCAGGGAAGGGTCGTCTGTGTATGGGTTGCCAAACCCCTTCCCGTTGTCAAGCACAACCACAAAGCCCTTGGTGCCAAACTGTCTCAACATGTGAAAGTGATGTCTGTCATAGTTCCCTGAAACATGTAATCAACATTGCATTTCTGATTAAGGTTTGAACTAAAAGATAAAATACATTTAAGCCCTATTTAACTTCAAATACATGCATAAGTTGTGTTGCAATGTCATTACACATATATCCAAGTCTTTAAGGGATTTCTATTGTAACTTTATGTGAAATGGCAAATTTGGCCAATAGATCAAATGAAATAACTGCAATGATCTGCTTTAAAAAAAAAGAAAGAGCAGCATTATTCAGCACATAGTAAAAGTTAAATCCATTAGAATGGCAGCAAGTGTAATTCAAAATCATGGATGACAATTAATACAATTACAATGACAATGATTATGATTATAATAATTATTTATGGTTATCATTATTCTTTTAATCATAATAATGATTCATTTGTAATATCACCACCCTTATATCATTGCATTATGTATTACTCAAACTACAGAGTACATAAGCTATGTATGTCACGTATGAGCAAAGCCCACAAAAACTAATGATATAATAGATTTATTAGTGGCAAAATAAGCAAAGAAATGAGATTCCATCCTGACGGCATCCCATTTTCTTTGCTCATTTTTCTACAAATAAATCATATTAATTTCTGGTCAGTTTCCTTCTGTTTGCGTTTGTCTTATAAATTAATTACAATCATAAGTCCTTGCTTGTATGTTAATCCGCTTTTCCTTTGTACAAAAGATGACCAGAAAAGTACTTGTTGAATAGAAGTGTTGATTAATATTAATCTTTACTCAACAATGTCATTAAAATTGTTTTCACTTTCTTAATTTAATGTGAAATGAAATGCATCATATATATTAAATAATATACACTTCAAATGAGATGTCGAATAGAAACATTATCATAGCCATATCATCCACGACCATGCTAGGTGACCATACACCCCTTTTGATGGCTTACAAGTACAAGCCAGAATTAAAGCAATTTAAAGCTTTCTGTAAATACTAGAATGGTTTTCACAAGCTTACTGATATCACTGGCTACATAAAATGAAGACAGATGGCTATAGAATTGATGTACCCATTGTTCACCAAGCCTTTAGATCCTAGCACATCAGACTGCCCATCACTTAAATTCTTGACACAAATCCCTTATAAACTACAAAGTGAGCTTTTTTCCCAGTCATAGCCACATCAGACACTAGCAAATATAATTTAAAGCTCACCAATCCCAGTTTTCACCCTTGGTAATTTACAGTGGTATGCAGAATTACTAGATCTCAATTGTCAGACTGTGGAGTCAAGCATTGTTGATGAGATCTGTTTTGTATAGAGAGCATCATATACTTGGTTTTTCTATGTCTCATGTAATCATTTCCACCTTTTCAAGGTTTGAAAAAAAAAAGATTTCAGCAAGAGTCTAATAATTTTCATAATAGTGACTTTGAAATGGTCAAATTTGAATATCTAAACAAACAGAAATAGCAAACATCAAAGCAATATTTCAAAATGTATAATTGGCAATCTGAGATCATATTACTACAAGTTTTCTGAGAAAGGTTATGCGCAAGAACAGCAATTAAAATCTTGTTGCCAGTGCAAACTAACTGTGCACAACAGCCCATCCAATGTGTTCATTGTAAAGTATTGATCGGCCAGTGTGTTGTATTGCATGGTGTGCATTGACTGAAGTAATACCAATACTTACTGATCAGAAAGTCAAAAATTGATTGTTCAATCAAATCCAGGAAAAATCGGCCCTCTGCATTTGCAGTATTCTTGCATAATGTCAAAGAAGGGAGATAAGGCGTAAAAGGGAAAGTTATTGCTCAAGTGTGAAAAGATGATAGTGCATAATAAGGACCGACCATCTTGCAGCCCACCACGAGATGCATGCAAATCTTATTCCTACAGCCATGCTCATTTCATTCTGATATGACAGACATATGACAGAGTCACACCTATCCCCATCCAAACACCTTAGTTTTGGGCAAAATATGGGCATAAATTGCCACTTTGTTTAAGAATCTTTGTTTGTAAAAGAGTTAGTAAATTTTGTGGCATTGTTCTTTCAATAATTTACAATGATTTTATCCCTTTAATACTACAATGAGTTCAAATTGGCAGTTGCTTGTGATATATCATCAAAGAGAAAAAGACACTAAATTCAATTGCATTGCTACGTATTGTGGTCATTACACTTTATTCAACATTTGTAAGCTCAAAAGATAGAGGGTTAATATTGCAACAAACAAATTTGCCCATCCATCACCATTATTTTCCTATCGACCACACAATTTACCTAATTCTCATAGATAGCTCACTCCATTTGCTATTAAAGGTCAATTTTTTAAATGTAACCGTGACATTTGTGTTTGTATGGGTGCTGTTCGTTATTCCGAAGGTTCGATATTCCGAAGGTTCGTTATTCCGAAGGTTCGTTAATCCGAAACACGCAAATTCCCTATACCTAGAGGTTCGTTAATCCGAAAATGAAAAAGGGTTCGTTAATCCGAACATTTGTGTCGTTATTCCGAAGGTTCGTTGTTCCGACGATTTGTTCATCCAAATATGAAATTCGGAAAAACAAACCTTCGGAATAAGGAATCTTCGGACTGAAGAGCCTTTGGAATAACGAACCTTCGGAATAACGAGCTGTAACCGTTTGTACATACACAAATAGGTATCTGAAACATGTCTAGATATAACGGTTTGCAATTTACCTATTCCTTTGTAACCCACCCTCCCCCCCCCCCCCCATATAGTAGCATTACCAAAACAAAAACCCCCAAAAAAAAAATGAGGAAAAACTAACTCCATGCCCAAGCTGGCAATTTCACTGTTCTCTGAAATGCTGGCTTTGGGAAATATGAAATATATTTCAAAATCATGGAGCATATCACAAGAAGACAGATTTTCAACTTGATTCATTTAACAATAATAATAATAAAGGATATTTATATTGCGCAGCTACTATAATAATATACTGTACTGCGCATTACAAAATGACATGCATACAAGAAATTCAAACAGAAAATACATTACTTCAAGAGATGACTTTTTAACCTGGCCTTAAACTCATTAATTGTAATTGCTTGTCTTACAAACAAAGGGAGATTATTCCATAATTTTGGTGCAGTGTGCAAAAATGCCCTGTCACCAAGATTAACTTTTGATTTCCCTGATGGATATTTCAATAATGTTTGATCCCGTGAACTTCGAAGATGATAAAATGTTTGAAATGCTGTTTTTAACTCTACAAGTTCCTGTATGTACACTGGTGCTGTACCATGAATAGCTCTATATACAATTAGCAGAGTTTTGAATACGATTCTCTGCTTTACAGGCAACCAATGTAATGCACATAGTAATGGACGACAATGAGAAAAACGAGGAGAATTACAAACTAATCTAGCACATGCATTTTGCACCCTTTGTAGTTTACCTAACTGATTATCAGGTAAGCCATAAAATAAACTGTTACAATAATCCAATCTGCTTGTGACAAACGCATGGATGATTTTTCAGTACTTTCCAGTGTCAAATGCTTCCGAATATGTGCAATATTAAACAAATGATAGAATGAATTCTTACATACTTCAGAGATATGTCTGTCAAAAGCTAGGCGTGAATCAAACCACACTCCCAGATTCCGTGCAGAATCAACAGGATAAATATCAACATCAATCACTTTCAGGCTTTCAGTGGGTAATTCTGAAACTTGCTGTTGAGTGCCACATATTACAAATTCGGTTTTCTTATCATTAAGAAGAAGATTGTTGGATAATAACCATTTGTGAAGATGCACAATATATCGCTCTATAATGGACACAGAATAATTCTCATCTGCTGCAGTAGGTGAAAAAGATATGTACAGCTGTGTATCATCCGCATAGGTATGACACATTACTTCTGGGAAATTGTGTTGGATTTCATGGAACAACCTACTAGTATACAAAGTAAAAAGAAGGGGACCCAGGCAGGAGCCTTGGGGCACATCCCGTGGTACATCAAACTCCTTGGACATACTGGAATCTACCTGAACCCTCTGTCTCCTATCATTCAAATAGGACTCAAACCATTTTGACACGATCATTATTCACTCATTCATTTGAATGTGCATAAAGTTAACAGATACTGCATAGCACCCTACAGTCAGAAGAAAATAAATATGGAAGATGCCCACTTTATTTAACAGAGTTAACACAAATCCTGTCTGTTGTTAGAATATGTATTCATACACTTACATGCAGTAAGTCCTCACAAATGTTTTGATCCATCCACCTGTATAAAGGACCACAATAATAAAGAATATCATGCTCTAGAATTAAAGAATAGTCAATCATGTTATGAGTGTCCTGTTTGGATACACTCCTTGATTTTTTTACACGGACACAATATGAAGTGACTGTGTAAAGAAAAGTTGAAGTTGAGATTTTCCAACGTGATATTTACTAATGGCCAGTTAAAATCCAGTCTGTTATCAGAAAAGATAATAGGGAAATATCATTCACTTGAACCATATGAGCAACATTTATTGTAACTAAGATTTACATTGGAGTCAAAAAGGGGCCTGAGCTTTCGATCCTAGTAGAATCTTCATCAGAGGCAAAATAACAAACAGGCAGGGAAAGTTATAACATATAAGGACTTCACACATATTATATATTACATTTTATTATTATTATTATTATCACTATCATTATCATCATTATTATTGTTATCATTATTATTGTAATTATTATTATTATTATTGTTATTGTTATTATTATTATTATTATTATTATTATTATTATTATTATTGTTATTATTATTATTATTAATATTGTTATCATTATTATTTTCTTTTCTATTTTTGATTTTATTTTGTTCTTTCTTTGCACTTTTTCCAATTGCAGACCCTTTTATTCTCGATTGATTCCTTCCTCTTGTCAGAGTCTCTTTTATACAGCCTTTTTCCACCCACACATACACACACTTGTTTTTGTTTGTGTTTATACATATTTGTGCTTACTATTCTCATTTATGCTTGCTTATCAACATATACATTTTTTCTCTCCCTTGGATTTTGTTTTCCCCTCCCCCTTTTCATATGTGCTTTAATTATTATTATTTTATTTTCTCAATATCATTATCATTATTGTTATTATTATCATCATTATTTTGTCTCATACTTTGATATGTTTGATTGCTTGAATTTGTTGGTTGACTCTCACTTTCATTTTGTTGCCTCTCCTTGATACAACTTAGGGCTCCCTGTTTGCTCATCTCCTTCCCCTGGCTGTTGCTATTTTACTCTTTTCCTTTCTTTATCCCTCTGTTGTTCCTTATCTTGTTTGATGTTGCCTCCCTATTCATCCTTTTTCTTCAATGGTTGCCCCCTGGCCCTCACGACCATTACTAACCCTCCCCTGCCTTTTGTCTATCCACCCTCCTGCTTTAATCCCCCTCCTTTTACCTGTTGGGCTCCTTGCCCATGACCTCCTACCCTCTCCTTTTGTTTTCTTTGTTCCGTGTCCCTAGCCTGTCCCTGACTGTTCTTGTTGTGTGAAGTTCTTATAATATATGTGATTGCTTTCCCTGCCCGTTTGTCTTTTTGCCTCTGATGAAGATTCTGCTAGGATCGAAAGCTCAAGCCCCTTTTGACTCCATTTTACTCCATTGGCTCACCAGTACTACTCGATAAGCAGTTTTCAGCAGCTTTTTTTTTTTTTGCTACACTAAGATTTACATTCTCCACCATTTTACATATTATTTTGGTGATATCATGCACAGATAAGGATTGAAATGTCATGGAAATCATTTTACCATACGTAATTCTTCTCATTGAAAATGCACCGAAGTTTTGTGATATGATCTTGATACAAGTGAGAAGAATGTCATGTCAGTAACCATATAGGGCCTACACCAGTAGTTATTCGCTGTGACATTTTTCCCCCTGACTGATCAGGTAGGACCTATACCTATATCATTCAGCAATTTGAACACAACTCTGTATGAGCAGAAGAAATACATAGCTTTACTTGTAAAGTCGGGTGTCTATAGAAACACATAGTCAAGTCTTATCAACCATACCACGTGGGATCTGAGTTAGGACTGGGTAACGCATTGGCACTGCCAGCATATGATATCAAGTTTGTTTCCTCATGAAATGTCAGAGATGACCCAAGTGATTTATGCCCACTTTATATGCCAGTCTGCCCTGCTCTGGCATGATAAGGAGTGAATTCCTCTAGGAATATCATTCCATAATGATAGTGAAATATGAACTAAAAGACACTGAGGATATATCAGATCAAATTACATAAGATATATGACATAACAACAGTCATTTTAAATGCAGTAAGAGGGGCTATACATGTAAGGGAGCCTAAATGTGACCATGTGCATCACAAAACTAACAAAAAGTCGCACTCCCTGATTTTACATGAGGACTCAAAACAAGTGAAATGGGTCAAGCTAATCAATCTAAAGTTTTTCATATTTTCTGTGAGAGAAATTCTTCTACATTCTTCTAAATTTTTGGATCATAAAACAAATGGAAAATTGTGTTTTTAGCAGTTTTCTTAGGACACTTTTTATAATAACATGATTCGGTATGTCTTAGAGGCTCCTTTTCAGTTTTTTTTTTAATCCTTTACACCTTTTTTACTTTCAACTCTAATAACTTTTGAAAAGATGGTGCTACTGCTTTGAAAGTTGGCATTAGTAATGCACAGAATGTGTTAATAGAGGATGCTTTATTTCGGCTTAATCTCATAATCCTTCACTGTTGTTGCCATGGCATTTTACAACCTGTCTTTTGTCCCATTCATTGCACAGCCAGCATGGCTTGGTAAGATTAAGTGTTGAATAGACTCTTTACTTTAGAGCCTCTCTACTCAATGATATTTTCAAGAGTGTCTTCATTCTTTCAAATAATATGATAGGTCACGAAAGTCCATTTAATTTGAGTTATATATCATTTTAAAGCTTAAAGTCTCCTTAAGCAGAATCTGCCCTTAACCAAAATTTCATGTCTGTCAACTTTTTGTTGGTTTTGTGATGCATGGTCACAAATGAGATATGATGAATGAACATGTGTCTGAATAAGAAACAACTAGTTATGAAGACAAAATTATGGGATTCTAAGTGTGTACATAGGTGACGATAACCAAGAATAGTTAGGAAAATCTTGAATATATGCAATTTGTGACATGGAGACAATAAGGAATTTGAATACTTATCCTGAAAAAGTTCGCTAGGAATCCTCTCATACTATGGTACAAAAAAAAAAGAAAGACAGGAAGATATTATTCTCTTCTTACTTATATTTCTAATGAGCCATAAATGTTTTAAATGGGTGTTTTTTTGTTTTTTTTTAAAGAACAATGCAGTTACAGAGTTACAATGAAAATGCTGTGCACTGCCAGTCAATGTTGTGCATGTTTGATAAATGTGCATATTACATGTTTAAACCTGGTTGTTGCCCAAAACTATACAAAACATTATAGTGTCTGTTTGTTTGTTTTTAAACTTTTTTTACAGAGACAAAAGGAATGTATTTTTTCATTCTAGACAGACAATATCCCATAGACCTCATGCACATCACACAGCACACACTTGAAACAGTTCTAATGCCTATAATTCATACTTACTTTTCTGAGGATGTCCTCATTTACCCTTTGTAGTGTACAAATTCTGTGATTCTGATCTAAACCTATATGTACTTGAATCCTCTTATAAAATACATGTCATGACACAAAGGCTTGCATCTGAATTCCACCATGAACTTAATCAGTACATACTACATTAAAACACAAAATACATGAAAACGCAAACCACATGAAGATGTGAACTACATGACAACGAAAACTACATGAAAACAATGAAAAAATACATGGGAACACAAGCTAAAAAAAAACCCCATAAACTACACAGTGGGAACAAAACCTGCATGAAAACACAAAAGTACATATGAGAATATGAAATACATGAAAACAAAAACTGGGGGAAACATAAACTACACAGTCAGTCCGCAGCACGTATGCTAATGAGCCGATCCGGCAAGATTTATTCAGCACTCTCGTTGACGATCTTTGCGTTCGAAAGTTGTCTCGTCGTGCGAGATTTTGCGAGACTTTGATAGGGCTATGGTTTTCACAGTGTAGCGACTTGTACATACATTCGTCATGGCTACAAGTCACAGTAAATTGTTCTCCAGACTTTGATCTTTATTTTGATACTAAATTTGCGTATAACATCGGATCTTATCATGACTATATAATCAGTTGAATTTGCGTAAATTTTACCTGCTTTTCACGGAAGATTTTGACGTCTAAAGTTCTTTTTTGGTTCCTGACCGGATTAAAAAACTGTTGTTTCTGATTTTGGCTTTTTCGTAGAGAGGAAACTTAGATGCTCATCATATATTGGAGTCAAGGAGACGCAAGCATGATTTATACTAGTTTTTCTGTTTTGAAATGTCTGTAAAATTCACTCCTAAGCCGGAAGTACATGTATGCTGCACACAAAGTGTACAGTGGCGCGAAAGAGCTCTCTCATTGGACAGTGCTTGCATTCAGCGCTTGAACTACACGCGTGCCAAGAAACCGCAAGTGGCATGAAACCGTCATGTAGCAGCGTAATGACGTAATGCAAGCGCTGAATGCAAGCGCTGTTCAATGAGAGAGCTTACTCTTGAGATTGCACGGTTTCAAGCTGATCAGCACTGACATCGATGTATATTTTACTGGTTCCTGACCGGATTAAGCAACAAATTGTCAAGACATTTACATGGATACAAAGATTAGGAGATGGACTACCAAATAAAGCATTTTCATTGAGACGCAAGGTGAATTTGATATTTTTTTGACGTCTTGAACGTGTACTGCACGAATTACTTTTTTCATCATTTTTCAAGCTCAAATTACGCTATGATATTTTTCATTTACAATAATTTGAGTAACATGTGACGATATTTTACATATTTTCCTTGAATTTGATACCAGATTTGTGAACATAAGGTGTATTTTTGTTGCCGAAATCCCAAGGACAAAATCCCCTTACGCAGCTCATTACGTATGCAAGCCTAGAGCGGGCTTGCATACGAGTTGAATAAATACGAGCGAATTATCGGGTGCTGCGGACTGACTGTACATGAAAACATTATCCACATAAAAATATTAACTACATGAGAACATAACTACAATAAAACATAAACTACATGAAAACACAAGCTACATGGAAACACAAGCTACATGAAAATACAAACTGCATAAAAAACAAATTACATAAAAAACTGAATAAGTGCACAAATCACATGAGAACACAAAATACATGAAAACACAAACTACTGTATAGGCTTACATGAAAACATAAACTGCATAAAAACACAAACTACATGGGAACAAATACAATGTAAAAACATAATATGATCAGAAAATGCATCATAACTAAAATTCTGGTGAACTTTTACTTTGACCTTTGACCCCTGACATTTCAAGCAAATGATTTTGGACTAACATATATTCCTTTCCCTGTTACAAAGTGATATTAACAAATGGAGTTGTGGCTCCAGAATGACATTTTATTCTAGGTACAGGTATACCATTAACCTTGACCTTTCACCTCTATAAGGTCATGGGATAAATGCCCCTTTGTTAACACACCTTCCAAATAATTACCAGCGAACATTTCTAGATAAATTTTCATTTAAAACATGCCATTTTTAATAAAAGATCAGTGACCTTTGCCCTTTGACCTTAAGAGATATTTGCCCAAAATAAGTGCAACTTCAACTCATGTAGCATACCTTGGCCTGCTTCCAAGAAAATCCAATGAGTATTTTAAATCTCAACAAGATGAGAGTCTGCTGGAAGGACGGCGGCGTGGACATTTTGGATGGACCCCTTGACAGATAGACCAAAACACAAAAAACAAAATGCCTTTGGTCTAGCTGGAAGCAACAAAACACTATCAATGTACTTACACAGCTGCTTCCCTGACCCCATGGCTCCATGGGTATGGCTTGTCCATAACAGGATCCTCATCACTTTTGTAGTTTGGCAGAAACTGGCACATAGACACCTCTAGCATCTCCCCTTTACCACAGACAGGGTAATCTTTGTTACAAAACCATGGAGCACATTTTCCAGTGAAACAATGGTTGATGCCTGTGTGCACGTTCAAAAGGAAATTCCACAAATCAATTTTCAGAAAATGAAAAAAAAAAACCAATTACAATCCTGCATGCCACCACAATAGAATCCATTTGCTGTACAAGAATCTGATTAAGAATTATTTTAAGGTTACCAATGGGTGCAGAAAGACTTCTGTCAATCTGTTTTTGCTTTAAAACACATGCTAATGAAATGTCTATGTTATGGCTAGGGTTTCTGTGAAGAGGAATCCATGGAATGCGTACAGAATTTATCAAGAATATCATAGATAATATCTGAAGCATATAAATCTGATAACTTTTCTACTATAATGCATGTCCAAGTCTTGTAAAATTCTGCCATTCTTTGGTTGATTTTGACAGCATATAATTCATTATGTCAACTCGACTGTGGAGTGGAACTGAAGCCAAAGCAAGGCTTGGACAAGGATATACTGTAATTTTAAAAAAAAAAGGTGAAACCAGCTCAGCAATTAGTTTGATGCACTGTTGTGGTGAAATTTAGAGGTCATAAACAATGTTCAGCGTCCTGCAATATGCTGGCTAATCAGCCAAGCACAAGTCAAATTTCAATATTTCATTTGCCTAGGAACTGTTGCTTTACTGATCTTTGACATTGACTGACCAACAAAGTACAGAAAATGCCAGAAGTAAAAGAATGTGTCATAACTATAAATCATTTCCATAGCTATGGTTTCACTAATGAATATGTCACATTTAGATGTTTAAAGACAGAACACAAAAATGTATTTCATGCTTCTGTTTTTAGACATATTTTGGAACTTATCTGCCAAAAGCAAGAAAGTGATAATGTGATAATGTTCAAAACAGTAAGTTCCAGATGAGAGTGTGATACAGTGTGTATACATGCCTACAGTATAAAGTCTATCCAAATGATACTGATTAGAATATACCTGTACAAGAATAAGGTAGCTATGCAATATTTACACAAGTTATCAATTTCTCACCATTGGTGAAAAAGGTATTGAGGAGCTCTTTGTCAATTGTCTTCTCCATTATGTCACGGGACATGTTGATAACACGGCCTGCACATGGCGGGGATCGGCGGAAATTGAGAATCCTGAGGATAAAATAGAAACAGGTTGAAATCTGATATGTTACTAAATGTGCATGGCAATTCATAATATTTCATTGAATGCAGCTTTAAATCATCTGAACATACAAGGCCCTACTCATACACTGTAAACCTCTTTGAGTCATTCCTGCATGGTTTTAGCTTGTTTGGTGTTTTTTCTTTAATCAGAGTTAGAAATTTAATACTTTTACTTTGAGCAAATGATTTGACGTCAGGCTTCAGAAGAATGATAGCACAAGTCAAGAAGCATCACAGACACACACACAGACAGGCACAGGCAAATGTAATACAGGTATATATATATGGATATTTTCATGATTGCAACTCAACAAGATAGAAAACTTAACCACACTATAAATTGACTATTCTTGGTTTTGCATCTTTTGTTTTTACCAATACAAAATATCTGTTGACTTGTAGGCGAGACAATTAACATTCAGAAAAAGTCCATCCTGACATTATGCTGCTTTGTATGAGAACAGAACAATCAGAGAAGCAGATCAGTGAACATTCAGGAGAAAAATTAGACACACAAAAAAGTCATGAACTGACAAACTTTAGAGAATAAGACAGATTGGCAACTCTGTGTGTCGTGTAGGTGTAGGTGTTGAGCAGCTTTTCATGCATTCTACATACATGCTAAATTTCAATTATTTTCATTTTTGTCAAATACTTAGGCAGAGGCAGAACTTGGCTGCTGAGGAGAACTTACTACTGCCCAAACACATAAATTACTCTCATTATGCCAAGAAGAGATCTGAAGAAAAATAAATCTTTTAAGAAAATTAAAATTTGCTACTTTATGTAAACAAAAGGAATGAAGAGCTGCTAAACATGTATGTCACACAGAGTTGCCCATTTTTGTCTTGATCTCTAAACTTTAAAAAAGTTCATACTTGTGTGTGTGTGTGTGTGTGTGTGTGTATTGTGCGTGTGTGTTTGCGCGCGCGTGCACCCACCCGCATGTATGCCTTTTTCACACACACACACACACACAAATCACTGATCTACTTTCCTGATTTTTTCTGTTATAATGCAAAGCAACACAACATCAAGATCATTGAATTCCCTTTTAAAGAACTTAAGGTTTGATAAAGCATGTCAATGTGGCAATTCAAATTTATCTTCTGTGATAACTTGCAGGATTCTATTCTTACTTTACTGCATAAAGTTAAGCTCCAACATCAATTTTCTACATTCATAAGCTTCCTGCTCCCATGATGGTAAGTTTCTGCAAATAAATTGGAATAAATTTTGTGTCACTGGAAAGTCTGGTATCTGAAGAACTAAGAATAAATTAAAAATGGAAATAGATACAATGTTAGAGCAATTAATCAGAGTTTAATAGTTATAGGTCACAAGATATACCATGTATGAGCATACTCGTAAGAACAAAAAGTTAACAATCTATCATGCAAGAAGAGTGGATTTTATTCTTTTCTATCTACCTGTCCAGGTGAAATGCAGCAACTTCTGCATTATGTCTTTCAATGTCCAACCAGAATGGCTGATCTTCATTGTAACCATACACGAACTTCCTCGGATTCCTGAAAAGGAATAATGCAATAAGCTTGAAAATGGGCCAAATGCTATCTGCCTGGATATTCTCTGTTGGCCTGTCTTGATTCAAAGGAGTAGGAATTGTCTGGTTGTATGAAGTACATTTTGTACTCCATTCTCACAGTCACAAATTAGAAGTGATGCTATAGTGTATATAAATTCATTTTGATCCATTCCATATTATGTCCCATAGTGTCATTAATGCAAACTTCTTTCAAAGTTAAACAACTGTCAATGACCCATTGTGGCATGCTCTGGCAGTAAATTTGTCTCCAAGGCTGTTACCATCTCAGTAAAAGGCAAATGAAAGAGTGAAATTGGACCAGAAGACACAAATTTACAACTCACTTCAGGAGCAATAACTTTTATAAAATCAGCTTTAAAGCTTTCATTTCACTGACACTAAATTCACATCTCTTGCAGAAGCAAAGCACTTGGGCAGAATCTTTGTTAACATGTATTTACACAACATCAGTGTATTTTCAGATGATTTCTAAAAGGACATCAAAATACCTTCATACTGTATGTCATTACAGTCACAAAAATGTCCCCAAGTTGTGATCAAAAGAAGTAAGTAATCAATGAGTCAGTATATTTGTATGAGCAAGGAGGTTTGAGGCACAAATCAAAGCCATTCAGGTGACTGTAATTAAAAGATACTGAAATGTTTATTGGGTACAAACCTCATTGGTTTCAGCATGGCATAATTTCCATCAGCTAGTCTAACTTGCAATTTCAGCTGACTTCCACCATGATAGAGAGCAACAGATTTGATCTCTGTTTTGACAAGCTCCTTCAGCAGTGCAGACATGTATCCTGCATTTCTGCTGTACATCTGATCTCGGGTGATGTCATCAAAGAAACGCTGCCAGGCTGGCATGTGTCTGCTGATAAATACAGAAAGAGACCTGTTAGCAGCAGCAAAACAATAGTTTTTCTACAACCTTTAGCCACATCATATTCACTCTTTACTGACAGGGAAAGGTAGAATGTCAATCTGTAAATCTGGGAGCAGGCATTATCATCAACATATAAGTATTCACACTATTTCAATGATTAAAGTAACAATAATAGATGCAACAATTATGTGATAATGATGACAATAATGTTCATCAAACTTGGTAAATGACTGTCATCATGATTATAATTTGCATGTATATTAAAATCATTATATTATACTCAATATCATTATCATTTTAGATACAGATAGTTTGTTCCTCATTTCAAACATCATATGACACCAATCGTATACTAAAATCATTATCATCATTCTGGCTATAGAAGTCAATGTATGATTTTCATTCAAAAAATGTTGTTATTTATATGGCAATGCATTGATAGATGATGACAATTTTATGAAGTTTGCACACCTACATACTATTGTGGTCACATGTGCCAAATCTCAAGTGAAATGCTTAAAAAACTGAGGGAGTTAGCTCAATTCACAATATTTTGCAATGCTTTTTATTGAAAAAGTTGTTATTACCATGGCAACATATTGTTCAACACTGACAAAACATTTGTTTTGTGCATCTACAATCTATTGGAGACAAAAATAGATAAATCAATCAATTAATCAATCAATGCACAAATACAGGGTCACTTAGACATCTAAAAGAGTGGAGAAATAAGCATTGGCCTGCAGACCTTTCTGTGACTGATATCAAACAAGAATAATACCCAGAGTAAATGAAAGTTAAGAAAACGATAAAGGAAAATATCACAGCTGAAAGTGGACCACAACTGCATGTAAGAGAGAATTGTATGCCAAAGCAGGGAGGTGCTGGCCAAAGGCAATTAAGTATTTTAAATGAGGCAAAGTACATGTATGTGTGACATACAATATACAGGTGTATATACAATTGTACAATGTATATACAGTGTACTTGTATACACTGTATATTGTACATTTCATCAAAACTCTATAAGCACTAGTACTTACATTTCTGTTTTAAAATGAGTCCTCCAAAATTGCTAATCATTTATACACAAAACATCCATACACTATTTAATACAAAGATTGTAGCATGTTCAATACATGTGTGCCTGAATGCAACAACATTATTTTGTGGCATAGAAAAAAAAAGAAACTTTTGTATATACAGTAGGCCTTCAGAAGGTGGATGCTCATTTCAAATTCATAAACACTTTAAGAAATCATCAAACTCAGACTACACCAAACTACATTTAACAGACATACACACACACACACATACAGACATATATATAATTATGATATATATATATAACATATAAAACATATAAACATAATTTATGTCTTTGTTCCAGTTTTTTTTTTTTTGATCTTACAAAACCAGTCCTGTATATGCATATGTAGGTTCCCTACATAAAATGACAGAAGCATCAATCTAAACAGAAATCATCTGACCTCATTTGGTACAACCTTCTCTCCTGCAACTTCACATAATGGGGGTGGATCCAGAAATTCTGTAAAGGGGAGGCAGCCGTACAAAATTGAAGGGAGGCGCACGCCCCCTTTTTTTCTTTTATTTATTTTGTTTTAACAAAAAATAAAGAGGAGGTGCGCACCTTGTGCGCCCCCCTCTGGATCCACCACTACATAAATGTATGTACTGTCTATGCCTTTTAGAGGACAAATACAATAGTCAATGGCAATACTTTTTCATGATGAGGGAGGAGTGAAAAGGGGGATATAGCACAACTCATAAAATAGGCCCTACCTTTCACCAGTGGAAATACCAGCAGGCATGTAGCTCACATACATAAAGATGTGTGGGGAGTGGGGGAATTCAACAACATAATGTTGTCATTAAGTTTAAACCCACATGCAATCTCATAACATGGCATTGCATAGGCCTACTTGTTTATATTATAAAACTTGGATGACCCAATACTAGTAGGCCTACAGCAAATCAAATTCAGTTGACAATGGCCGACCGCAGGGCTGCCAACTCTCACTCATTGAGAGTGAGACTCACTCATTTTGGTCCTTTCTCACTCTAAAACTGTATTTCATTTGCATGCATTTCTATTGATCTCACTCATTTTGACTCCTAAATTATAGCAGTGGCCTATGGGAGTCTCACTCTCAACTACATGTAGTTTCCAATGTTGGCAGCGCTGCGACCGCCAACATAATTATTATGATCGCGACCTACCTGGTTTTCTCTCTGTTCAGCGGTTTGGCCTCCCAGTGATGTTTTTGCCTCCGATTGGAGAGTATCCACTGGTCATATCCACTTGCATTCTCATGATCAGAAAACCAGCCTTCTTGACCTCCGATCAAATTAATTCCTTTCAAAATATCAGTGTTTTGCAAAGTTTGTCGGAAAGATTGATGGAGAGTCTCGACTCCAGAGACTAAGTCAACCTCCCTCAGCACTGTGAAAATCGTGATTAGAGTTGTGCACGAGAGAAACACCCAGCCCCAGAACATATACCGCCACCGTATCCTCATTTTAACTTCAAAAAGTGAAATCCGATGCTAATCCATTCAAAGATTTGTCCTAACTTTAATAGATCAATGTCAAGGAATCTTCATGGCAAGTTGAGAAAACTTAGTTATGTCAGAGGCCTACCTGGCTCTGATCGTGTATGTCACGAAAGTTCTTTTTCCGCGCGGATTGAAAATAAAAAACAAAAACAAATAGTCGAGGTGAGTCATGTAAAGTTCTGCGTAGTCTAGCCCACAGTCGTTAAAAGAGGACATCTAGCTACAGTATTCATAAATCACTGTCGCGTGCCTGGTGTCAGCGTTCAAGTCGCGTACACGAAAAGCAGCTTACCACGCACGATCAACGCACACGAAAGGGACTCCCACGCAACACCTCTCCTCGCCAACACGACAGATAGACAATCACGATCATTACACGATTACCTGTTCAGACTTAGGCTAATGCACACACTTGCACACACTTCAAATAGTACACACGCACGCGCGAGGGTGGCCTTCATGCGTATTTATGATTTCCACCATAGTTAAACCATGGCCCGTGCATCTTCATGGTTACTGGGTAAACGGGTATTGTGCATTTCAACTTGACGGATCCAAGTACAATACCCCCTTGGTTAGTAACTGTATACGAAGCCAGCACAACCTTGAAACTGAATGAGAAGAGTAGTTAGTTCAACCAGGGAGGTGGTACCCACCTCCCTGGTTAAAACCAGCAGTATTCTAGGCCTAACAACAAAGCATTCTCGAGCGAATCAGTTTCACCCAGATTTGTAATGCTGTACGTTTTTCATTTTCAAATCGAAGATGAAATCGCTTTCTAGCTTGAAATGGGGTGTAACAATCATTGATGAGTCAAATTGTATGCAATGGGCCTAAATGCGTAAAGCCTATTGAGACTTATAGATGCTATCATCTGATATTTCGTAATCAACTGTCTTCCAAATCTTACAAATTTACTAATAAGAGTCACTGATAACCATGTACCCTCTTGTATACATGCCGTGTTTCATTTACCACTACAGGTCAACAGGGTGCGTAGCCGGCACCCCGCACGTTTTTAAAGCCTCTCTGGCACAAAAAAAAAAAAAAATAGATAGGCCTAAATGAAATAAGATAAAAAGAAGAAAAAAGGCTTACAGGAATCGTATAGTCTTGGTTGAGACCTAATTTCAGGTTTCTAACATTTTTGGTGAGAAAATTCTCTTATGAAATATGAAAGAGCATATTGGCCAGGAGGAATTCCAAGTTTATTTGATAAAAATAGGTTTTGAAATGCCTGAGATATCCAAAACAAGGCAATCCTAAAAAGATGGGACCCACCTTTTATTAGAATCGCTTTGTTTTACTTTGTTTTTGGATATCTCAGTCATTCCAAAACCGATTTCCATCAAACGAACTTTGGATTCCTTTTCGAATTGTGTGCTCTTTAACTGCTCACAAAGAGGTTTCTAAGTAGGCCTATGAAAAATCTTGCAAAAAAAGTTAAAGGCTGAAACCTCATCGCGCAACCGATATAATAGACCACCCCTTTAACCACGTTTTGTTTTGTTTTTGTTTTGTTTTTGTTTTTTCTCTCTTTTTTAATTGTTGCTGATGTTGTTGTTGGGTTGGGTTTTTTTTTTTCTGGTGCCAGTTCCGGGTTGGAAAAAAAGTGGGGGCGCCAGTGTTAGACCCTATCAAATTCCTATGTATCATTTACAGCAACAACAACAACAAAGTTTTATTTTATCATAACTATTATTGTTCATATACATAATATTGATTAACATTTTATACAACATTGGTTGTTTCTATCCCTATATCTCACATTTTAAAACTATTCTGAAGCACTAAAGATGGGTTTTTGTTTCATCTGCAAATGGTAAATAATGTCCAATGACAAGCATTGGGATATGAATAATACACATTATATACAAATGCATTGTTGGGATACATATTTAACAACATCAAAATTTTCTGAAAACTTTTGGTCAACAATTCATATTGTGATCATTATAGCGAGCAAGCTTCTGTTTCTTATGTTGCGTGCCGTTATAATTTCCTTATCGATGTGTCATGCTCTTTCTCAAATGAAACAAGCTTAAATGAAATGTATTCCTTTGTTTCGGATTAATTCATGCTATTTATACTTTCTACAAATTTTGAGATAGTCGTTTAAAGATTCAAGTATATCGAAGCCTTTTATGGCATTAATAATTTTGTCGTACTATGAGCTAACCAGGACTAATTGGCCCTCCTTGGATTTTTGCTTTTCTTTCCCAAACATAGCATGCGTGTATATAGGCCCTAAGAATTTTCATCGACTCATAGGTTCGAGATGAAATGAAGAAAAAGACACATTTATGTCTGCTTCTGAAACAATCATCGTCTCTCATAGGTCTGTGTGTGTGCGTTTGTTTGTTTGTTTGTGTGTGTGTGTATTAATAGCATTTGAAGCAAACAATGTTGCAAAGTTGACATAAATAAAATGTCGCTTTCTATAATGCCATTATCATTAGAGGCAAAAAAGGGGAACCAATACTACAGTATAAAAAGAAACAGCTGACCCTCAGTGTTCGCAGCTTTATCTTTCTAGTTTTCTTCGAGTATACAGTAGAATATACAAAGCTCTGGCACGTCTGGAGTCCAAAAAAATTGCTCTTCCTGCAAACAGCATGCGATACAACGCCATTCAGTGTTAGACAAAGAACGTAATTCAATTTCCATGTACAACAACAAACTCTTTTTGGTCAGTGCCGAGATCGTCCGGGCAGTTAATTGGGTGCAGTTAAATTTTTCTCGCCGGTCTTTGTGCTAAAAGCTCAAGTTCAAAGAGACGCACAGGCGATTTAAAATCAGTTACGTAACAGAGTTGCGGTTACTCAGAGAGCAGAGTCGCGTGCCTCTTATCCCTAGCACAAAGAATCTCGTGGACAAAGTGCAGCCATGAGACAAAGACCCGTACTGTAGAACGGGAAAGCTGTAAAATTTTAGGCCAAACTACGTAGGCAAGTCATCATATAGGCAAAGGGGGGGGGGGGGGGGGGGTAGATAATTCTATATGATGTCTTATCTGAATTGACTACATGCACGCGCCGCCCCTCGAATGAGGCAAGTGAATGTATTGTATGAAATGTATTGAACATTTATTAACATGTATTGAAATATATTGTATGAATGTATGAAAGATATTGTATGAGGCAGTCCTAGCAATTCTATTTAGGTGACTGGAAAGTTAGCTTTGTGTCAATTGTGATTGTATCATCGCACTGCACTTGTTCTCCCCTCGAATTATTATGAATTATCATCATATATCCGAACAGCTAAAAAAAAATGTATAGAGTAGGCCTAAATTTAGCAGATACACCTGCAGTACCCCTCCCCCCCCCCAAAAAAAAAAAAAAGAATCGCAGAAAATTAACACTTTTGTTTTATTTTTTATCTTGTCTGTTGTTGTTGTTGTTTTATTCTAATCAAATGGGTGGAGGCTAAGCCCTTCACCCTATGCACCCCACCTCCACCCCCCCCCCCCCCAACTTGAAAAAAAAAAAGAGAGAGAGAGAAATACTGTACTGCAGGTTACGTCTACTGTACGTAGATAGGGGAGAGTGGGGTGTACATACTGTATCTACGGGCCTACGCGGGAGAAGTTGGACACCTCTCATATCTCGACTAGAACCATCACTCATTGTGATTAATATACCCCCACCCACAACTGAGGGAATTAGCTCAACCAGGATTATTTTTTTTTTCACTTTTTAATGGAAAAAAATGTTACCATGGCAATGCACTGTTCAACAGTGAATAAATGTATTGCTCACTGTTAGTCAAATGTCCCATATCTCAAGTCAAGTGCTCAATAACTGAGTGAGCAAGATAGATAAACTAAAAATTTCTATGGCTTTCATTAAAAATTGTGTTACCAACACAATGTTGGACATTAAGAAAAAATGAAGTTTGCGCAACTATCCCTATATATATCATAGCCTTCACATGTGCCAAATTTCAAGCCACATGCTAAAAGGCTGAGGGGCTTAGTTGAATTCACAATATAAGTGTATCTTTTTCATTCAAAATATACTGTTACCATGGCAACACATTTTCAACAATGACAAAAGATTTTTTGCACATGGGCTAGGTAATGTAGAGGCAACATGTGCCGAATTTGAAGCCAAAATGCTCTAAAACAGAGAGAGTTATAGATAGGAGAATCGAAATGTTTGTATGATTTTCATTCAAAATGCACCGTTACCATGGCAACACATTGTTCAACAATGATGAAATATGAAGTTTGCATATCTCTGTACTATAGTGGTTGCATGTGCCAAATTTCAAGCTAAATGCTCACAGACTGAGGGAGTTACCTGAATCCACAATATTTGTGTATGATTTTCATTCAAAATATGCTGTTACCATGGAAACGCATTGATCAACAAAAACAAAAGGTTAAGTTTGCACATCTGCGTACCATAGTGGTCAGGTGTGCCAAATTTCAAGCTAAATGCTCAAAGACTGAGGTGGTTACCTGAATCCACGATATTTTTGTATGTATTTTAGTGAAAAGATGCTGTTACCATAGCAACGCATTGTTCAACACAAATGACAGATTAAGTTTGCACATCTATATGCTAAAGTGGTCACATGTGCCGAATTTCAAGCCAAATGCTCAAAGACTGAGGGAGTTAACTGAATCCACAATATTTTTGCATGATTTTCATTCAAAATATGCTGTTACCATGGCAACACATTGATCAACAATGACGAAGATTATGTATGCACATCTACGTACTATAATGGTCACATGTGCCAAATTTCAAGCTAAATGCTCAAAGACTGAGGTAGTTACCTGAATCCACAATATTTTTGTATGTATTTTAGTGAAAAGATGCTGTTACCATGGCAACACTTTGTTCACCACTGACGAAAGATCAAGTTTGCACATCTATACGATATAGTGGTCACATGTGCCAAATTTCAAGCCAAATGCTCAAAGACTGAGGAAGTTAATTGAATCCACAATATTTTTATATGATTTTCATTGAAACTATGCCGTAACCACCATGGCGACACATTGATCACCACTGACGAAAGATTACGTTTACACATCTTCATACCACAATGGTCATGTCTGCCAAATTTCAAGCTAAATGCTCAAAGACTAAGGGAGTTAGCAGAATCCGCAATAACTTTGCATGCTTTTTGGAAAAAAAAACTGTTACCATGGCAACGCATTGTTCACCACTGACGAAAGATTAAGTTTGCACATCTATATACTACAGTGGTCATGTGTGCTAAATTTCAAGTCAAATGCTCTAAGACTGAGGGAGTTAACTGAATCCGCAATATTTCCGTATGATTTTCATTCAAACTATAATGCTGTTACCATGCATGGCAACGCATTGATCAACAATGACGAAAGAGTAAATATGCACATCTATTTACCATAATGGTCACATGTGCCAATTTTCAAGCCAAATGCTTAAAAACTGAAGGAGTTAGGTTAATCCACACATTTTTGTATGATTGGTTAAAAAACATGCTGTTGCCATGGCAACAGATTTATTAACACACACATCAAATGTGTTTTGCACAACTATACATTACATTGATCGCATATAACAAATTCAAATTGAATTGCTACAAAACTGAGAGTAGTTTGATCCACAACATTTTGTAGGATTTTTATGAAAATCTGCCGTTGCCATGGCAACGCATTATGAAATACTCATGAAAAAGGTGTCTTGCACATCTGCCTGTGATAGTGGTCACACATGCCAAATTTGAAGTTAATTGCTCAAAAAATGAGAAAGTAGTTCGATCCACAAGATTTTATGAAAATATGCCATTGCCATGGCAACGCATTATGCGATACTGACGAAAAAGGTGTCTTGCACATTTACCTTTGATAGCGGTCACACGTGCCAAATTTGGGGTCAACTGCTCAAAAAATGAGAGAGGAGTTTGATCCACAATATTTTGTAAGATTTTTTTTTTAATTTACCGTTGCCATGGCAACTCATTATGCAATACTAACGAAAAAGGTATCTTGCACATCTTCCTTTGATAGCGGTCACACATGCTAAATTTGAGGTTAATTGCTCAAAATTGAAAGAGTAGTTCGATCCACAGGTTTTTATGAAAATATGCCGTTGCCATGGCAACGCATTATGCGATACTAACGAAAAAGGTGTCTTGCACATCTACCTTTGATCAGGGAGGTGGGATATAGCGGTCACACATGCCAAATTTGGGGTCAATCGCTCAAAAATGAGAGAGGAGTTCGATCCACAAGATTTTGCAAGGGACTCACCGACCGCCCGACCGACCGACCGGCCACCCGACCTCAGAGTGATTCCTAATTCCCCCCCCCCCCCTACACACTATGTGTGGGTGGGGGTATAAAAAGTTTTGAACTAATCAGGGGGTGTTTCATCAACGTTTGTCAGCGCAACTTGTCAGCGCTGACTAACGTTGACGAAACACCCCTAGGTCTTATCGCCTATATTAGGCAATTGGCCTCAGCAGCACATGGTAACTGCTCCGCAACAACTCTGCTGGAAAGTTTGATTTAGAAGGGTTTTTTTCGGACACGCTCTTTCTTTCTTTCTTTTTTTTTTTTTGGTACAGTTTTGAATTCGATCAGTGTGAAGTCCTTTAAATTCATCGTGTAGCTCGAGCAGGTATATTCGCACGCTATATGTATGCATTGTAGGTCCTAAATTCCAATAACTTGCATCAAAGATAAGGATTAGCTCAATTCGGGTGTTAGCCGCCATTTTGAATTTTGGGGTGCCAAGGTAAACTGGGACATCATCACTGTCCCACTTCTCCCTTTCATTCAAAGTTATGATAAAAATATCAAAGATTTTCTTGCTTTAAATTTCAGATGCTTTAAATGCAACTTTCTCTGACGGACAATAATGGATATAGGAGCCTACACGTTCTTGTACTAGTGTAACGTCTTTCGCCCTGAAACTCTTCAAGTGTAAAAATTCACATACACTCACACACTTTAAGGTCTACGCACACACACACACACACACACACACACACACACACACACACACACACACATATATATATATATATATATATATATATATATATATATAACTCGGGATGTGCATCGCGATCGTCATTCCGCTATTTTGTACGTGTGAACCCGGCTTATGTCTTACTTCTTATGCATTTTATGATACATTGTTACGTCATAATTGAGTTTAAGGATTTTGCACTCATGAAGATAGCGTAAATTTTGAGCTAACAACCGTGCGTGTTGGTTGCTAGCTCAAACTCTAAGCTGACAACCAGGCGCCTTTCTTTGTTATTATTATTATTTTTCTGTGCTGAGCTTCAAATACAAATATCACTGTTACCCTGAGGAAGATCCGTGCAAGGGTCGAAAATTTGGTTTACAAATAAATGAAGTTGGATTCTAATGCATTATGTCAACTTGTTTGTCTTCATCGTCTATATATATATATGTATATATATATATATATATATATATATATAATTATACAATATACTTGTAATAATTGTCTAGGTTATGTTACTGTCTGTCCCACTTTACCCCAACCAGTGTCCAATTTCTCACAGGGGTGGCCTAATTCACCCCGTTCAGAAGCTTTTTTTTAAATCAATATTAGGCCTAACACAAATACGAGACTTTTAGAAATAAGAAATAACAACCCATCATGTAGCCCAGCACCAATAGTCTTTGAGTCCGAAACTTGAGTGTCCATTCTACATATCAGAGAAGTTATGCAAGAAAATTCATCAAATCGCAATTTTTGTTCCACTTCTCCCTATAGTATACTCCCCCTACATGGCATCACGATTACAGTTGAAATAACAGTATTGTCATAAGCATGTGTGGGCAAAAAAATTCCGCTTTAGGCATATCGCATGCGATGCTCGTGCATATTATGTGTGTGTGTGTGTGTGTGTGTGTGTGTGTGTGTGTGTGTGTGTGTGTGTGTGTGTGTGTGTGTGTGTGTGTGTGTGTGTGTGTGTGTGTGTGTGTGTGTGTGTGTGTGTGTGTGTGTGTGTGTTGATGTATACAGTGTGTGCCCCCTATGAACGCGCGTGACAGATACGCGTGTAGGAGATGGATGCATTATTCCCATGTTCCCTAGTTCAGCTAAGGGGGTAGTACCACAGAACTCTTACCGTCTGTGGGTAGTACCGGTGGGTAACAATACCTTTTTGGTTCAGCGAGTGATATCGTACAGGTTTGTACGCGGTCTGCATCGTACTGTACCATACTGACCGCTGGATACACTATGTACAAATCGTATGTATATTCATTACACGCCACTTGATGCTACGCACATACACACAAACACACACATTTATACACAACCCACAGAATCCACCGCGCTCGTAGTCTGCGCGCGTACGTATGATTTCACTCAAACGTACACGCGCGCATCCTGATGTACTCCGTTCATCCAGCCAGCTCGCAAATTGTGGTGCACAGACAAGAACGCCTACGTACGTACAAGCAAGCTACGACGAGGTAGCTGTAGGTGTACGGTATTACAGCGTATTCATTGCAGCTAGCTGTGTGCGGTCTACCGGTACCCGTTCATTTCACGACTTTGAGCTGGACGAGTACACCGCGGGCAGGGTGAACTGGCCAAAGATAGCTGGGTACTAGACCTCTAGCTGTCTATGCAATTCAAGTTTCTGCGGTCGACAGACGAACTGACAGCGAACTGCATTTTAGGCTTCAATTTACACTTTTTTGTGCTGTAATTCATGGTACAACCGCTCACGAAACCGCTTTCAAAAACCGTATAACAGTTAGATCTACAGCTAGTTGAGGGAGCTGAGGTGGAATCCCGAGACGAGGAGTGCTATTCTAACTGGTAATCGCCGAAGTAAACACAAGCCTCGCAGCGCCGGCTGAACTCAGACTGCTAAAATCGTCGTTTATGGGAGAGCTTTCGAAGTCGAGGGTGAGGACCTTTTGTTGTATTGTCACCACTAAATGGGGGATATAAAATTCGAATTGAATTTATCGTATACGAGGGCTCTGTCACCGCCGGAATTGTATCCAAATCTGGGCAGTCCGTCTTTGTTTTCCCCTGATTCACTTACAATGCAAGATGACATGTTGCTTGAAAAAAGTGCAGGAAAACTGCATATGCAGCAGCTCTCTCCAAACCCCGACCAAAGTTCAGATAACTCAGAGGAGTTTTCATCTGTCTCAAAGGCAAAGTCTGGAGATTCAAGCCCTTTAACTGTTCCCGAAAAGAATAAAAGTCAGCCTGACATTGACCACCCATCTGTTACATCTGCAGTTCTTCTGCAGCAGCAGCAACAACAACAACAGTTGGGCATTGGGCTACATCACCCACAGCAGCCAGTTAGCTTGAGTCAACTGCATCAGCAAGAGTCTGCTAATAGTGTAATAAGCAGCAACACAGCTACAGTTTCTAGTGTATTCAATACCCCGAGTTTCTGGTCAACAGCTAATTCTGATGAAACTTTCTTTCAGAATATTCCAGCCATGAATGGAGCAATGCACCAGTTCCAGAATTTCCCCCTGAATTCATCTCCATTGTTCAGTCCAACATTGTCACCCCAGGCCCAGGCTCAGCTGAACATGCAGCAAGCAGCTCACCGTCGTAGCTTGCCCCCACAGCCAAGTGCCCCACAGCAGAACCTCTTTCCGACTTCAAGTCAGCTACAACAGGCACAATTACAAGCTGGAAATTTGCTCTTGGCCAACAAGCATCTAAGTTGGAATGCAGGACAGCCAACATCATGGAATACTGCCCAACAGAGTCTGCAACAACAGACAAATCCATGGGGCACTGTGGGATCCCCATCATCTGCCGCTCAGACCAGTCACCATCGTCGTTCCATGCCTCCACTTTCTACCCATGTTTCAACCCCAAGTCAGTCCTCCCAAAACTCGCTAGGATTATCTCCAAACAAGATGAAAGCAACCAGCAACCCTATCATATCACCCCCCAAATTTCATCGCAGTACTTCGCTACCAGGCAAGAGCTATTCTCAACCCCATCTGCCTTCAACAGCAGGTTCTCATCCGACCCACCAGGGCCAGACAACCTTTGATTTCCCAAGAGATGTAGGAGGTGGTGGAGATGCACAGAGCCATACACACAATGGAACGCAGAATGGGACCCATCATCTGTCCAACAATCACCTGTCTAACAGCACTTTGTTTCCTTTCCAGGTAAGACAAAGATCATTAACTGCAATGATATTTGTTCAACTCAAATAATACATACAAAATTGTATCTACCACAATGTAGAATCTAGATGTAAAATGGGATCTATATCAAACTACTTTTATCTCAATGTTGATTTTGTTAAGACGTAGAATTTCACTAAATCCTAAAATTTTATCGCCTTGATAATCCACCAGAATCTGTCTGGCCTCTCCAGAATCCGAACACACAGGGGCTATATGCGTTCAATGTCAATGCACGAACAGTGACTGTGTACAACTTACAAGGCCACTGAAAAATGTGCCACGCCATTAACCTTTTTGGTGCAAGGTTGCATCGAGGACGTTGCAGCACCCATTAGTGTCCGAATTCTGGCAAGTCAGCACTTGCATTCAACCCTGTACATTCAGTTATTGCATTGGCATGTATGGAGACTTTATTTTTCTTTTGTGTTTTTGAGGAAACCATCACATTCTTAGTCTGAGCTTGAGATACTGTAAAATATGACATGTTCGCCGCATGAAATTTTCATGAATTTCTACTGGCATTCAGTGCATACAGAGTAGACAACTTTCGTGTGCATTTTGATTTTGTGAATCTTGGCGCTCACGAAATTCATGAAATTAAAATGCAAGCGAACATTCCTCGTTTTACAGTAAGCCAAAAAATTTCGCAACAGAACTGCGTATTTCTCAATTTATAGTGCTTTTTCGGCTACCCTGATTCTTAAAAATGGACTTAATTCGCATGCACTTTGGAAAAGGTGCGCAATTCTGCATTTTTGACAGCGAAATTTGGAATTTTAGATAGATTTTTGGAGGTGACTACTAAGGGACTTTCCCCATTGTGAACGGCAGTGCCACTATTGTATGTGAAATGATGTGATACACGTATGTGTGTGTTGTGACAATAAAATTTGCGGGCTTGTGATATGTGATACAATGTAAGTGTCTGGATTCTGCAGGGTGGCCAAAAACTGGTGGTTTTACTCTTCTAGTAGCTAGATTCCATAATCTTACAGTACATCTGATAACCCTGAGGAGCTGCGAACATCTGTATTACAGCACCTGTACCAAGGTTCGACCTCCCTTGCCAAGGTTCGACCATGCGCAAAAGCATATTATAGAGTATGGGTAGAAAGTAAGCTTCTACAGTTTGTAGCAGGCGGTCGATTTTGGATGGCACTATCTTCAAATTGATGGTTGTCTGTCCCTCCATTCGTAATTGATTTTGTGGACAGCGTTACTACAGTTGTAAAATGAAACTTGACTTGCCATAGACCTATTAGGACAACCATGCATTATGGCGGAGGCATACCAATCGCCATATTACAGTACGTCATTGTCTACCGATAGTTTTATTGTCGAGCCCTCCGGAGATGAGGGGAGACTGAGGGATCGCCTGTGGCATCTGTCCGTCGTCTGTCTGTCGTCCATCCGTAACGCTACAAAAAACTACTACTTAGGATTTCTATACAAAGTTACACATCTTAACTAACATGAAGGGTACCAAGTACCTCATGGTCAAAGGTCACAGGCAGGGGTCAATGAACTTAAAGGGCCCAATGTTAAGTTTTTGCGGTGCATTTCGATTATGGCTCATACAGCAAACTTTTGATCCATGTCCGTTTGTGACCAAACTTGGCTGGTAAATGTCCCTTGGGGAGTTGAAGGTCACCACAAGGTCAAAGGTCATAGGCGGGGTCAATGAACTTCCGGGAGTTGGAAAAACATTAATTTCTTCTACGCGAATAGGCGAGTCACATTTTGGCACTTGCCTTGTTTTCACAAATTCAGAGAGTCAACTGATATTCAGGAACTGATCATACGCCATATATTTCGTGTGTCTTTTTCGCGAATTGGGAACTCCCGATGATTTCGCGAGTGGTGAAATTCGCGATCGGGGAGTCCTGTACTGAACGGAGAAGTGTACACTCGTACGTCACATTCACATCGGGATCAGAGTCAATATTTTCGCGTGTCTTTAATTTCGCAAATACAATAAAATCTGTAGCACCTGACTCGCAAAATTCGCAAAAATAAAAACCTCATGAAATATTTGGCGTATACAATATATGAAACTACTTTGAATTGACTCCTGTAGCACAAATGCACTGAATACCATTTCCAAGGTGGGAGATCTCTCATTTTTCTCCTAAAAAGAGATTGATGTCTCATTCCTTCACTGTGGTTCCTGATTGTGAATTCAAGTACCAGTAGTGTCTGGAATCACCAAGACAAAATTGGGATGGCCAATTTGTAATATGCTTGTGGTTAAATGTAGAAACAAAGACCTGTAGAATTGTTGTAAACCTACATGTACACAATTATTGTATGGTGTTGTAGCAGTTCATACTGGTATTCCAGCAAAGGCATTTTTTTATCAGATTCACTTTATAGTATCCACCACTACACCAGCATGTTTCCATGCATCATCAGAGCTGCTTTGCATCACATTGTGTGAACAAAAAAATGTGCCATGTACTGCACGCTATATGTAGTAAAGGCCATGTGGTGTTTAACGCCATTAGAGATTCACAGCTGTGTACCAGTTGCTGTTATATGTCCACGATGCTTATAAAAAGTTAGAAATTTATGTAGTGTCAGCAAAGAATCCGGCACACAGATGATAAATTCCCAGGAGTACCTTTGTCAGAAGTACTGGTCTCATCACACACAGTACACATACATTTGTACAGTGTACATTGTAGTGAACAGAGAATCACAGGGAATACAAAGTACAACTGTATGCCTGTTGGGGCCTACATTGTGTTTTTTTATCAGTGATTCAGATAATGTTTGAAGCAGGCAGTCAAAGGGAAACCTTAGATACATCGATGTACACTGTATGCATGGCAATTTAGACATCAATGGAGAGCTCAGAACACAGAGAGTGCAATGAAATGTTATTAGAACTGTCACTTTAGTGAGTCTAGAAACTGCGAAACAGTCATGAAAAGACGGTGTCTGGATGTACACTGTAGCGTGAATGAGCCCTATGCGTTAAAAAAGGTGTTCATTTCATGTGACCTCACGCAAAGATTTTGCGAACTCTGCTCAGTGAATTAATTTGTGTAGGCCTTCATGTCAATGATTGAAAGCAATTTCTGTCTCTTTATTTGTAGTTTAATATTTTCTTATTAAGATTCAAATGGATATAAAGTGATAATGGGGAGGCTTTCCTCTTTGGATCTTTTTTTCCATTTTTACTGCCTTTTTTTCTTTCAAATTTAAGAGTTTTAATGACTAGTATACAGCGTTTGTTGGCAGTAATGCTGCTCTGCACTGGTCTGGCGCAAACCAGCTGCTCAAATCACCAGCATTTGCTAGGCATGATGTGCGAAACATATTTACACTGTAGTGCTTACAATGTACATGTACCAGGTAGGCCTACAGTTTACAGAGTGAGATGTCCCTGCTTGATGGTCATGCTGTGTAAGTTTGTATGTGAAGCTTGGTCACACTCACTCAATAACATTCTCTGTACTGGATGATATTATACAAATACTGAATGTTTATGAGTGCAATGGACAGGACATTTCATGAGGTGACAGATTGAATGATCCATTCAACTCGGCTGCACCTGGTTGAATTGACCAATAATTCATCTTTCACCAAATGAATTATTCTGTCCATTGCAAAAATGAAAAACATTTATTATTTTGCTTCAACACCTAAAGTAGGATCCTCAAGTGTCATTTTATGTTTTATGAATTTAGAAACGAGAGAATATGCAGGATCTGAGATCAAGAGAGTACTCGCTGAGCTCTTTACTCACTAGCGTGCTGTCGCATACAAACTGCAAACGCGAGCGTTTTACAATTGTACATAATGCGTAGTGTGCCGGGCTCTCGGCTTGCGTGAAATGGAGCAAATCGTATGGATCCAAAATTTCATGGTAAATGAGTCCCAACTGCTCGAATTATGATGTACGGGTACACTGTAATATTGAAGTTGGATGAATGATCAATAGCAAACAACCAATCAAATGACAAGGATCTGTATCCAGAGGTGTAGTAGTACATTGTAGGGCTCACACGGGTAAATAATTCCCCATAGAGACGTGTGTTAAAATTCAAACTTCAAAAAATTCTGTAAAATAGCTGGGAGAAATGAGGTGTTCATCTTCACTAACCTGAATAAGTGAGATATACCCATTAATCCATCAAATTTCCAGGGTGGGTTGTTCTGCTCTAATTCTGTCCAAGGGTCCGCAAAGCTAGACTACGAGTTCTTGTCACTCAAAAAATCACCTATTTTCCGTACACGTACCCAATGAAATATAGTCCCCTCAAATTCCATCAGAGAAGCTTCATCTTCCAACCAAAATGCAGTTTGTAGAGGAATTCATACTCAATGTCTACAGCTATTCAGTTTTTTGCCAAACTACATCATTGATTTTTAATTAATTTTTTTCTTCAGTTATTTTGGTATCTTTGGTACGAATTTGTGAAGGGGTCTGGGACAGTCCATTTTATTTATAGGTGTGAGCCCTGTACAATATTAAATGGGTTAGTCAAATACCGGTTAGTGATTGGCTAAACACAGTCATGTGATGGAGGCATATTGGTTATGTTTGCCCATGGGCAGAACATTTTTGTAATGTTCTCCCATGGGAAAACATTTTCACGCAACAAATGACAAACGATACCAAGCGATTGAACGATCATATTTTTCACGCAATCGATAAGGATAAATTTGCCTAACCCATGACTAACCCATATAATATAACAGATGATGACTTTTGTTGTCGGGAACATGTACCAAGCATTCCACCCGAAGGGTTTGAAATGCTATTGAGGGAGGCTATACAAGTCCCTCGACTTCGTCTCGGGACTTATAACCTCCCTCAATAGCATTTCAAACCCTTCGGGTGGAACATTCAGTATGTTTCCTCCCCCACCAGTCATCATCTACATGTACTGTATTACCAGTACACCAGCATGCAACTGTGACAGCATCACTAAATGAATTTGCCTTGGCATTCGACCTCTTCATATTTATTTCTGGACATGTGATTTATTTTTCTAATCAAGGGACAGTTTCAAACAGATAAATCGACTGTTCAGTCTTTTTAATTGGGTCAATAAAAGAAAAAAAACAACAGCAAATGTTTGCAATGGCAAAGGGTTCTTTACTTCAGATGAGCATCTACATATCGTCGCTGGGGTGGCAAGACCTTGTATCTGCTATTTTGGTGAAAATGACTTTTGTGGATTAATGGTCAGATAATCGGTTAAGTGATGTCCTGTCCAAATCCTAGATGTCTTACCCCAAAAATGAAGCCACCACAGCATGTCAAAGGAATGTCTATCCCATTGGATACAGTGCTTTGGCTGCCATGTTTTTTTGCTCTCCTGAACATTTGACATTTTGTAGCAATTGTATGAGGTCTTGTGGCCCCAGCGGCGATATATACATTTACTGTAACCAATTCATCTTTGTTCCCAGATCTCCCATACAAGAGAACATGTTATACGTGTACACACGATGTGTAGTCACACTTTTTGTTTATGTTCTGTTTGGAACTCGAGGAATGCTATTAGGGGCACCCACCTCCTACACAAGTCTGGCACTCAAGTCTTTTGTGGGAATTATCATCAAGTTAGTGTTCAATATCATCCAGTTTTTCTTACTCATGCATGCCTTGGCATAGCCTATACTACAACGTAGGTACAGTACTCTCTGCATAATCGGGTGGGCTCGGGCAGAGCGTTTCTTACCCGATCAAGCAAAGTACCCAATTAACAGAAGAACACCTCTCATTCACAATTGACACACACAATGTACATTATATGCATTGTACGTTGCGCCAAACACCTACACTGTATGCACTATGCTTAACACTCGTGCTTGCACGTCACAGTATACATACCTTACACTTGCTCAGTCACGAGCAATAATTTACACTCTTTTTATGGACAAATATGTCTTCGGAATACTTTGTAGTTTGACTATAGACTCCTCGGTAACACGCAGGCCTTTTCTGAAATGAACACATCCCTTTGATTGCACTAGTCACATAGAACGTCGGGTTACTTTGCGAGAAGTGACTGGGAAAAAGCGAAATTATGGAGCTGGTCCATGGCCTGATTTTTGTTGCAAACTTCTCGTATGGTGAATGTTGTTGCAGAGCAAGGGGGGACCGCAAGTGTGTTCAACTCCTGTCTGTCTATGCAATTGTGAGGGCCAGCTACATGTGTTTTCATGTTTAATCACTCCCCAAATGATCGGTCTTCTTTGCAAATTAAGCAGACAATGCGATTTGCTGTGGAAAATTTGACATTCATGATTTCATGAAGTGATATATCTGTGATAAAATGTGGGTAGAAATTAGATTAGAAGAAAATTATTTACCCATTTATGCGGAGAGGCAACCCGATTATCAGGTAATCATAATGTGCATTGGAAGTGATTTTGACAATACACATTATTACCCAAGTAAACGGAGTACCCGTTTAAGCGATACCCGTATCCCTTCCTGTATTCCTTCCAGGTTTAGCATTTATAGTCATTGTGATGAGGAATGAGAGTGTTCTCAGAAGTTGTAGCAAATCACAATGAACGAGGATGAGAACATGGCAGCTTCACCATAAAGATGCATGAGTGAGGGCTCAAGGAAGCATAACAAAATAAGAAAGCATGCATAAATTCCACACAGGTGAACTTGTTCAGCAAGTGGTATTGTAATGGAATTGGTACATTGCTACATTTCTGAAATATGTGAGCCTCCAAGATGTCATCATCCATGTTCAGTGTCCACACATAATTTGTTTGAGGTTTTTCAGAGTATTGGTTTGTCTGAGTTTGATTTATTTAAAGTTAAAGATTTATGTTAGAGATCTTCACGATTTACATTGCACAGGCTACTTAACACATTATATAAGTTTCCACAGTTCAATAATGGTATGGTAATCAGGGGCCCGTTTCATAAAACTTGTCATCAGTGACAACTGCCACATTTCTATGACAAATTTGCTCTCAGCCAATCAGATGCAAGGATTTCAGTAGCTTGTCACATTATGAAACGGGCCCCAGAGCTTTACCTTTAAATGCTTTGTGATACACATGTAACGATCTCGGAACCTCATTCATAATTCTGTGGCAGACTGGAGACCAGAGCAAAGAATCTTTGGTGCATTCATTATTGTGTGCGTTCCTTAGTTTCATTATAATACATACATCATATATGTATGTACAGTGTACAGTACAACGGGGGAATTGTATTGTCAAACTTGTTCACTTGCATTTTGTACATGCACCGTAAACGTGTGTGTACATATGTGTGTGTGTGTGTGGGGGGGGGGGGGTGGTGACTAAATAGATCAAACATTGTGTTCAAGGTAGAAATGGAAGTTCATGCAATTTTTTTTTTTTGGGGGGGGGGGGGGAATTACATGTACTTTAGAATAGAAAGCAATATAATGTATGTTCACTTTCAGATGCCTGCAACCATGTGAAATATTTGCAAAGTGTACCTGTTAAAAATTGTAAGAGATCTCATTTCACAGCCAATTGGGGGGGGGGGGAGGAGGGGGAATGGCATGCACTGATTCATACATGTCCCTCAGTTGATCACTTGAATCAGGGAATAATTTTCATGCTATCGCATTGCAATTTGCTATGCATTTTTCATACCACTATACAATACAAACTAACTTTTGTGTAGCAGTTTTCTTCCATAGAAGTGTACAGGATACCATTTAAAATATTGTTCATCAGCTGAAATTGCTAATAAAATTTGAGTTGGAAAATTATTCCCTGTGAATACCAATTTGTTTCCAAAGTTCTAAGTCTAGTATGAATGCTTAGTTAGAGCATTTGATGATGTTAGATTGGTGAATTGATGAAGTCATCCCATCTTTATTTCTTACAATAAAAAAAAATTCACACTTCTTTGGACTTGTGGGCCTGAGGTACAGAAAAATTACAGGTACAATAGTGTCGTCATGTCTTTTTAGTGATGTGGTACAGCTACAAATTGTATTTAAGATGATTGCATGACAGAGTCAGAGAGTCAATATGCAGCACAAACCATTTCCTTGTATTGCAAATGCAAGGAATAAAGAAAATAGACAGATAGTTGAAGGACAACAAATAGGAATATTTGATGTGGCATTGCAATTTCCTGTGACTGTTCCGTCTTGCACATTAAGTATCACAGATCTTCAAATGCTAGAGATTTTAGGCCTCCTTGTTGATATTTGTGTGTCATGTGTGTGTGGAGGTGTTTGCTTGTTTGTCTGTTTTTTGTTTTTCGTCTCTTTGTTTTGACATTACTCTTATCCATATAAATCACTTCATTAATTGCTACCTTTTTTTTTTTTTTTTTCTATCAGGATAATCCAGGACAGCAAACACAGACTGCCACCATGGACCACCTCAAATTGGCCTCCCTGGAACATCAGCTGTTTGACATCATGCGAAGTGCAGACAGGCCTTCTATGGAGTTTAACACACGTGGTACATGTGAGTTTTTCATTCGTTACTTTTACTTTTATTATACATTTTATTATAATTTGTATCCTTATTTTTTCGTTTAATTGCCACCGCATGTAGGGCATCAAACAATCCTCAAAAAGTTGTATGACTAATACCCCATTTTAAAGTCCCCTTGTCTAAGAGGACCTCTGGAAGATCTCCGGAGGAAATGGCAGACGAAAATGAGCACTTTTTATACTTATTGAATTCAGTGGGGGTTGAGAGAACCCCCATTTTGAGTTCCCTGGTCATCTAGCTCAAGGTTGGTGTACATTTCTGTGGAAACTAGTGGTCATGCACTTATCCTCCAGAGATGCAGCAGTTTGTTTCTCCTGCACATGTATGCACACTCCGCCACAAACAGCACAGATTACCAGAAGTGTGTGCCATGTTCATGCTGAGATGAGAGTCCTCTCATCTAGCACAAGTCTTCACAATTTCGGGAGGTTGTGCTAGAGTTGCTCTAGGCTGTCTAGCATGATCTTTACCTCAGACTTACATAGTATGTTGTACGTCAGACTCACCTCGGACTCATGCTTTGTGCTTTGACCTCTTTAGGGTCCCTAACGTCTGAGGTAAACATGGCCATGTTTATAACAAACATTACAACAAACATAACGAACACGGTTATAACAAAATTCCAGTTTAATATACAAAGTAAAAATTGGGGCCGCAGCATTATCCACTCCATCTATTCTTATTGTTTATTTGTTCAGTTATAACGAAATTTCGATAAGTCTCGAGGACTTGGTTATAACGGGAGTCCACTTTATACAGTTGTAATACACTGGACTGTTCTAACAACAAACGAGATTGTATTTTCCAGTACTTGCCAGAGACTACATGTTCCAAACAAAACCAACAAATACATGTGTACATGTGTGTAAAGGAAAAAAATGCAAGAGGTACATGTGTATGTAACCGATTGTGTAGTACGTAGTAGCAGGCATGTCTGTAAAGTACTTACAGACTGTATGAAGCTGGATAGATTTTTTTTTTTTTTTTTTAATAAAGATACTTGCATGTACAAAATGTATAGAATCTAACAAAGTTCAATAAAGTCATGAGACAAGAAGAAACGTGACTGGCAATTAACTTAAAAGGGAACGCAAACCCAAAGAGCAATGTGGATTGAGTGAAAGCAGCAACATTTTAGTATAACACATCAGTGAAGGTTTGAGGAAAATTGGACAATCGATGCAAAAGTTATGAATTTTTAAAGTTTTGGTGTTGGAACTGCTGGATGAGGAGACTACTAGAGGTTATGACACATGAGTGGACAACAATACAAAGAAAATTCAACAAAAATTCACTTTTCTAGCATTATGAAAGAGCACTTGACTAACCACTTTCAGAAAGCAGGGGGAATAATTGCTACCCTTAACATATGTCAGTATCAAGTTGATGGAATTTGTAATTTTCATGAAAAATGAATTTTTGTGGAATTTTCTTTATATTTTCTTTACATTGTTGTCCACTCACACATCATAACCTCTAGTAGTCTCCTCATCCAGCGGTTCCAACACCAAAACTTTAAAAATTCATAACGTTTGCATCGATTGTCTTATTTTCCTCAAACTTTCACTTGTAATGTGTTCTACTAGTAATGTTGCTGCTTTCATTTAATCCACATTGCTCTTTGGGTTTGTGTTCCCTTTAAGATTATAATCCAAAGGGCTGATTTACAGGCAAAGACACACTCTGGATGGTATGCAGATGAATGATATACAGTGTACCAGGCATATTACTCAGGACTAATTGATATGTGTCTAGTCTGTGAGGACAAAAAGACTAAGAGGGAGAGAGAGGAGAAGAAATGGATGTCGAACACCAAAGTTAATTTTGTTAGATATTGTCTTTGTTTTGTGCACTGTGTATTTTATATTTCCCTCTTTTCTGGGGGGGGGGGGGGGAATCTGTCACCACAGGGCTTTTGTTGATCAAACTTCAAACTAATATGAGTTTGTTCTCTTCTGCTTGGGATGAAGTTTACCCTTGTCTTGGCCAGCACGTGCCAGACAATTTAGCACTTTCCTGTGCTATTAATGATTGCTTCTGCCTACTCATATTTAGTCACAGGAATGAGTGGAGGTTAAGTTGCTGTGGTAGATTTTCCTGGGATAGAAATAGGAGCAGCAAATAGTCCAGACTCGTGTCAGATGCTGTTGACTCATGTAGCAACCACCATAGTGTATATTTTGGCTTTCTCCGACAATGAACACTTTCCACAGGAGGCTGCATGATCATTCTATGAAATCCAACATACTGTACATTGATGTACACATGTACTAGTAACAATGTGACATACTGTACTTTAAAAGTGCTTTTAAGGACATGGGTACAAAAGATAAAGCTTTGAGTGATGTGTGTCACATGGCTTTTCTACATTGTAAGCATGTTCAGAAGACACATAAGGACTCAGCAGCTTAAAATTCCACAGGCAATAACTTTGATGACGACACACACAAAGCATTACCCCCTCGCAAAAGATACAATTTCCTATAAAGGTAATGCCTTTTTATGATCAGAGGAATACAACATCCATAGACTCGGCACATCAGGACTTCAAAATTGAAAGCTTTTTCAATTTTTTAAAGATTATCAAGTGTGGATAATGTTTGCGGAATTTGTTATTGCCATTGTTCTTTCTTTTTTTTCTTTTTCTTTTTTTTGGGGGGGGGGGGGCAATCATTAATTTTGCATTAAAAATGTTTCCAGGAGTAATTTCATGGTTGATAGAAGGTAACTGCAAAATAACAAACCTTTGACAATTGCTGCTAAGAAAGTATGACATGTCTGTTTTCCCTCATTTTTCATATGATCTGTCCTTTTGTCTTTTCCCTGTGCGCTTAGAAACATTGTACTAAGCGCATTACAAATGTAGTGTATTATTATTATTATTATTATTATTATTATTATTATTATTATTATTATTATTATTATTATCATCATCATTATCATTATTATTATTATTATTATTATTATTATTATTATTATTATTGTCATTATTATTATTATTATTATTATTATTATTATTATTATTATTATTATTATTACACAAATACCCAGTTTGGTATTGTGGAGTACATGTATCTTGTCATTCAGACCTACAGGTACAATTCTGTGCTATGTCCATGGTTGAGGGTGATTTTCTAAATTCTATTTTTGTTGACTTGAGTTGTACTTTTTCTAATGAAATTATGCAATGCAATTCTATAGCACTCATCATTGTGAAGTTACATTGTAGTACAGTGTAGCTTGCCATACATGTACAAATAAGCTTTACCTGTTGAAAACTGACTGATTTTCCTATAACACGCAATTCCCACTCACCCCAGTCCAAGAATACTCGGGACTAATCTTCAATACGTGTTAAATGCACGTACACAGGTATACTGCACATTTGAACGTTATGCTTTACGAAGGGAAATGTCAATGGGGCCTCCATTTATACATTATATCCAAAGACTACCCGGTAGACCATGTGGTATGGGACAAAACAAACAAATACAGGTACCAACATGTAGAACTTGAAGGCCTTTTCAAGCAATGGACTTGTGCAGATAAAGGGGGGGGGGGGGAGTTGCTGCATGCACAATCCGCTTCGGAAAAGAAGGCTGTATGATGCAATGTGTCAAGTATTGCCAAGATGTTTGCTGTCATCAACTTTACCTGAGTTTCTTGACTGCAAAGGTCATTTTTGTAAAGAAAAAATACAGTGACTTTCACCATTGCGTACGTAGTAATTGGTCACAAGTGCAGTGGTATAAGATCTTTCCCAAAGTGCAAAACCTTGTTTCATTGCTCTACTGAAACTACGTGTACTGTATAGATATTTGCATGCATACAGATATTTTTTGTGAAGGAGGAGGTCAGAGACATTTTTGCAACGTGTTGTTTTCGTGATTTGACAACTGAGGCTATCGTACAAGTGCCCTATTACCCTAGTGTAGGGCAACATTTTTGCTTGTTAAATTTGCGGTCCACCAGTAATTTATGAAATTCTCAAAAAATTAAACCCTCACGAAAACAACAGCTTATAAAAAACAGTATTGTTTTATACAATGTTGTATGTAACACTTCGGTTGTCAAAGAATGTGATCCACTTCAATTCTTGAATATGATACAGGAACTATGTATGACAACCATTTTTTATGGTAGGCTATTGGTTGTACAAACACTGCACATGTGCATTGTATTGAGGCACAGATGCAAAAGTGATCAGTTAAAAGTGACAGCAACTGAGTGACCGAGTGCGCACTCTACATGTATGTACACTGTATGTATGTATGTATGTATGTACGTAATACATGCAATGTACGTAAGTGAGTGTGTGTTGTATAAATTGTGACATCAGAGGCATGCAATGGTGCAAAACTGCAAGTTGATCGTGAGCCCATCACAAAAGTACATAGATTATACAATATATGTACAAACTGTTAAATGGATAATATCAGCATGCAATGTCCAAAACTGTTCAACAAAAACTGTACTCTCAATAGCAGCAGAGTGCAATGGTTTAGGTTGCTACTGCATGTCGTGATGAGCAGTAGACCAAGTGAATAGCTAAAATCTTTTGAAGTGATGTCAATGGTATTATGAGTATGTGCAAGTAGTATACCAGGTATCCTATTACCAAACGCGTACATTAGGCGTGTCTTCATCAGCCCGAAGTTCAAACTAGCAGGACATTTTGCGATCTTAGAAAATAGCCCGATACAGCGAATGTGCGTCTTCATCAGCTCGTACAGCCTGCCTCGGGAAATTAGTCCGAAAATTGACGCATGGGCACTTTGCAATATTACTCTGCCTGGCTCGCGGTTCGAAAGTGGATTTCCCTGCTCAAAATCTCCTATATCACTATATGTACGATTCTACAACCAGGGAGGTGAGCAGTACAGCAAATTCTCTCCAAAGGGATATTAATAACACTACTCTTTCTTCTGTCCAGTGAGGCATCTTATATGAAATTAACGAATTGCAATGTTTAAACAAATCCAAAATGCACACAATCTGCAAGAATCTTCAGCTAAGGTAGAGTGGACCAGAAGAAGAAGTTTACAAAAAAACAGCTAGCATGCACGGAATTGAGTTTTAATAGGGAGGTGAGAGAAATCACCTCGCTGGTTTTAAAGATGACAACAACAGTAGGCCTATATTACACACATGTGATCCTTGAATACACCGTGCGTGTAATGTACTTTTTATACACAATCACTAGCTTGTACATGCGCTTTCCATTGCCAGCTGGCTAACCAGAAGCGGTGAGGGATCAAGAAAATTTCGGACTGATGGAGACGCACCCAAAATACTACAGTAGTGCGCTATTTCACGAATTAGCGCTCTAGTTGACGAACTAGAACAAGATTTTGGGGGAAATTTTCCCGATCAAATAGCGCGCTATTTGCATCTTCACTACAGAGATAGCGCGCTATTTTGACATCGGACTAGTTTGGTAACCGCAAGATAGCACGCTATTTTGAAACTTCAGGCTGATGAAGACACGCCTATTGTCAATGGAAGCCCGTAAAACGACTCGGGTATACATACGCATTCATTGCACTACATGCTGTTACATTGTATCTCACAAGGGAAGTCAGTGCAAAAAATTGATAAACTGCAGCAAAAAAAAATTTAAGTACAAATTTACCTTAAATTTTAGTAATAATCGCTAAAATTTCGATTTTCGTTATTCTGCACTGATAACATTGATCGAAAATACAATGCATAAATTTCCCCATACAGAAGGCACACGTTCGGCAATACGATATGATTTGTTTCGGTAAAGAGAGACGGCTTTTGTGGAAGGCTGATTTGAAATACGGATTTTGTTAAGTGCGTGGCTTAGTTTTCAAGTATAGTCCTAATACCGTTACAGCTAAACTCGATCAGCATTTCATTTATCTGCAAGGAGATCTTTAGCTGAATTAATGCATAGTGTTGCCCGTTTGGAGATATTAAATAAAAATCGCTCGGTAATAGGATACACTTCCATACCTTTGGCTTACATTTGATGTTAAGTTATGATATCAAAGCAGAGAGTCAAAATCATAAAATGATATTTCCAAGATGGATTTTATCTTGTCTTGAACTGGTCCTTTTTTCTTCTTTTTTTTTTCTTTTTTCTTTTTTCGGTTTATTTAGCAGGAAAAGAAAATGGGTTTCCTTTTGTTTTGATTGTCACATTGTTATCCTTATTTGAGACTGGTCCAGTCATAGACAAACATGACACACTTGTTTGTGAGACACAGGTAGGAAGAGAAATCAATGATACGTCTGTGCAAAAATCAATTTGTACTACTGATTCAAGGATGCCTTGGTAAGTCACTTTCTTAAGATCTGTTTCAAATACAATGGCATTGTTTTGACTGTTGATGAAAACATACTGGTAGGACACCTTTGTCCAACCTTGGTAATAGATGTCCTTCCTTTCATTTGTCCCCTCCAAACCGCAGATTGTGGGGGAGATACGTGTTCAAAAAAATTTGAATGATTACTTGCTACAATGTATGTAAGTACTGTATTGTGTTCAAGAAAAATTACATCCACATATTATGTTGCTCTGTGTGAAAAAAAAAGGAAAACCATCACATCATTTGTTGGTATCTGCAACTTGTTCATTGAAAAAGAATATACAAAGAAAATACATACACACAGTATCAGGTACAAAATATGAGATACATGTATTTTAATGGTGGTTTTCACACATTTGGAGAAATTTAAACACATTTGCTGAATCACAGTTACGCTATTTCAATTTGATCACTAGTACACATGACTGAAGAAGGCTTCGCTAATTTTGCAGTTTTGTATTTGAGAGTGAGGAGAAGAGATGTGGCTTTTTGGTATTAGATTTTAACCCATTGTGTATGAATATTATATTTGTTCATGGAAGCCCTTGTACAGTACTTACACACTTGTACATATGTACATATGTATATTATGCCTCTTCAGGAAAGAAAAGATGAACACAAGATGAAATACCCCATCAGTAAAGTTAGAGTTTACTCAAATCCGGCTGCTACATGTATTAGTGAGTCCGGCCAAATAGCAAAAAAGGGTTATTAAAGTGACACACCAAGTACTGCTCATGTGGCTTCAAGAGTGATTGATGGGTGCCCGGTAATAAGTTCTACAATATGTACATCCATTATGTAGAGAAGTAAATCAGTGAAAATTCAGGGGAAAAGTTGGACACATACAAACAGTTTGTTATGAATTTTGAAACTTTCAGAGAATTACACAAAGCGACAACTCATAATATTGAAGATGTTTGTTGGCAGCTCTCTTTTTGTGTTGTATTGAATTATAGAATTTTACTTATGAAAACGTTTTCATTTTGTCATTTATTATGGCACTAACAGAACTATTCAACCTGCTGAGGAGAACTGTAAAAGTGGAAATTTTGCCGTGTTAAAATTTTCATGCATTTCGCGCAACTAGAAACTAGCGCAAAAGTAAAAGCACGTGAATATTTGTGCTTGCCATATGTTCCTGTACTTACTGTCTTGATTCCGCAGAATTAAAAACGTGAAATTCTTCTCACCAGGCCGAGCGTGAAAAATTTGTCACGCGAAAATATCCACTCTAACACATATTACTATCATTGTCATATATGTAAACACATATTACTATCATTGTACACACCAAGAACAGTGCTTAATTCTCTGGAGAAAAATGAAAATTGGTAATTTTCTTTTTTTTTTTTTGGTATAACCTGAATGGATTGCTACTCAACATCTTGATCACACAAAGCTGCAAATTTGTCTTCCTCTCAAAACTTTTACCATTCATAACTTTTTGTGTGTCTGATTTTTTCTAAAATGTACACCCGCTCCTTATCTATTTTGTCTGTTTTCATACAAAGCAATATACAGTACATGTTAGGAATTTCCCTTTCAGTACGTACATATCTATGCATTCACAAACTTTCTTCTGAGACCCCGTTTACAGTGCGGGGCTGGGCCGCGGCTCGGCCGCGGCCAAGCCCGCCTTCATTTCAGTGTAAACGCGCAAAAGGCCAAATGCGGGGCCAAAATTGGCTGCGCATTTGGCCACACTCTGGAGGTGGTCTCGGCCGCGGCCGAGTCACGGCTGAGCCTGGCCTTTTCTCAGTGTAAACACAAACTGGGCCAAATGCGTGGCCAGTTTTAGTCTGGCTTCCAGACCCTCTGCCCATACTATTTCGCTATTCAGGATATTAACCCCCTCAACGTCGAAAACTAGTATAGTTTAAGGTGGTTTTGTCCTGCAAAGGATTTTTCCTTCGGCAAAGGCCTTTGCCCGAATGGCGACTTTGTCGCCACGGAATCCAGTTGGCAAAGGGTCTGAAAACCAGACTATACCAATTTGCATTTGTTTACAGCAGAGCGCCACTACAACAAAATATTGAAAGGTTTGAATTAAAAGCGCGGCCGAGCCCGGCAGTGTAAACAGACAAAATTGCGGGGCTCGGCCCCGCAATTGAGGTGCGGCTTGAGGTGCGGCTTAGGGCCATGATTCCATATCTGTATACATAATAGGACAACTTTTCATTACAATAAGGTTTGAATTTTTATTTCTGCACTAAATGGGGATTATTTTAACAGATGAATGCATTGTACAATTGCAGATGTGAACTGTACACTGTAGGTAGTGTTACGAACAATGATTATTGTATTCTTAGTAAAGGAACAGTAAAGCTACATGTACACAATGTACATAGACAGTAATGAATACATGAAGTACTTGTTCATGTAGAAAAGCTAATCTTGTATGTACAGTGTTTTAAGTATGAAGTTTGAATATAGAGCATAAGGACACTCAAAGCACTCTTTCCTGTATGCCAACACTTATGTGGCATATTGGTACATAGTGATTTCTATGTGTGAATGCCTCAGAATACATGTGTATTACAACCAGATGTTTATTTATCTCCGCATACTGTCTCAAATTTCTGTAGAATATTGGCTTAGAGAGATTTACATGTAGATGTATACAGTGTGAATGCACCATAATACTCCAGTGAGGCATTCATTCATCTCATCATACTGTCTCTAATTTCTACGTACACAATGTAATCTCTCTTTCCCTTTGATCATTGCAGGGAGCTCAGCCCTTTTCCCAGGCTCAGACAATCTGCTTGATGATGGTCGTCATGACCAGATAGTTCCATCGCTGAATTCTCCTGGCCATATCTCACCACGCTCTGTGGACTACCCTGGAGAGCGATACTCCAGAAAGGTGTTTGTGGGAGGATTGCCCCCAGATATTGATGAAGGTGCTGTATGTTTTATGTGCAATGTACATCATGTGATTCTACAAATGCCTTATGATTTTCTTATCTTCATGAATTGTAGAAGCTGTTGTAATGATATTGTAACAGAAGGAGTAGTACTGGTATTACAGTCCAACCTCACTTTTCTAAAATCTGGCACTGACAGGATCGACGCTAATCCACATAAAGTGATATTGATGGATATAAAATAGCCAAGATACGCTTTAAAAATGTGACAATTTTAAAGGGATGGTACAACGTACAGTTTCAGTTGAGATGTTGTGTTATGAAGTATTATGAGACATCATGTATTTTGTTATTTGCCATTGTATGTTGATTGTTTTGTCTTTGTCTTGTCCTGTTCTTATGTTTTACTCGCTTCGAACACATTGGTAATAGAACCTTAATGAATGTTTTTAGGTCAGCCGAAAATAAGGGACATTTCCTTTCTGGCTGCTGCCTACCATAGCATTTCTTTTTACACTTTTTAACTGATATGTTTGTAATTGTTTTCTAATGTTGTTGTATGTGTTTGTTTGTTTTTTCATATCTTCTTTGCTTTGGTAAAATAAAGAAACTTGAGATGGGGCTTGAGGCTTCCAACGTTTTTTGAGATAATGAGAAACCTCTTATCAAATACAAAGAAGCATATAATTCTAAGAGGAATTCAAAGTTTATTTGATGAAGATTGGTTTTGAAGTGGCTGAGATATCCAAAACAAAGGGATCCTAATGACCCACCTTTTATTAGGATCTCTTTGTATTAATTTGTTTTTGGATATGTCGGCCATTTCAAAACTGATTTCCATCAAATACATGTTGAATTCCATTTAGAAGCGTATGCTTTTCACCATGTCATATAAGTGGTCACTAAGTATCTCGCAAAAAGTTAAAAGCTGAATTCTCACCTCAGCCAATATTTACAATCCCCTTAAGCAAATTGTGTTGGGTAGACATGCATAGGCACTGACAAGTTACTATTCACTGCGATGACTTTGTTCGTTTGTTGTGAAACCTCCATGTTATAGAGTACCAAAGTGTGATGTCATACAGTAGCTGTTCATCGCCATGGAAACTGGTTCTCTACAACTTTACCTGGTGCGAATATCTGTTAACACTGTCACTATTGTTGGTATTCATGCTGGCACCTGGTTCCCACCCAAGCCATAACAAAAGACTGTGACATCATCACTTTGGTACTCTATACTTTTCAGGAGAAAAGGGGCATCCTACTTGTCCACTGAAATATTCCTTGTCACAGTGACTCTGTAAATGCATGCATTCACCAGTGAATTCGCTTGTAAAAATTGTGCTATGTGATACAGAAGAATGATGTGTTACCATGTATGATAGGGCACTCTATGATGGGACTTTTATTTATGAATGATATGCCATCTATCAGAGCTGAGTCAATTTGCCCAAAGGCTTTTGCACTGTAACTGTCAAGGTAAAGACAGATTTCATCCAGACTTGGCATTTTCCAGAACCCAATTTAAGACTATTAAAAAGAGAAGAGATTATTAAAATAATGTACATCAAAGTGAGAGGATAATGTGTCTAAGGAGGTGAACATTCAGTAATGTTGCAACGTCTGATTTGTCATCTTTCTTCGACTTTTATTTCATTCAGGTGATAGCTAAGTCTGTGAATCATTAATCTTATCAATGATATGCAATATATGCGTTACTGAAACAAGTCTTGAAGCTAAAACATATCTTCAGGCACATGACAATCTACAAATTATTTTTTTTTGTGTGTGTGCATGTGTTTAACACAAAATCAAATCAAGAAATTTATACTGCGCACAATTTGAAATGTGTTACTGTACTCTATCTGCCGTGGCCAATTTCTGGTCCAAAGTATGCATCATTGCTTTCATTCAAGTGCATTGCCAAAGTGTGCGGATGATTTTGTACATCTCTAAGCTAATGACATTACATTTGCCTGTGCATGGTGACTGCAGAAAATACAGTTGCTTCCATGGTGCTAAGATAAACACGTATTACCTTGCTATACAAACATGAACTTTGAACTTAGATGAGCTCGATTTTAAATCAGAGTTGAGGGCACTGTTTTCCAAGATAACAACCTTGCTATCAAGTTGCCTAGTCACCCCACCAGTGCAGTGAGTTTGCACTCTGACCGGTTCTTTTATCTTAGGGATGTCACAGGGGCACAATAAAGGGTGATTTTATGAAATTGTAATGTCTTGAAGGAAATCGGGTATAATTACCACTATGACTTTCCTTTACATGAGGTATTGAACTTTTTCTTGCTCTGACAACCACAGATGTAGCTCAACTGTTACATTTGTACATACATTGTAGTGTCACTCTATCTTTATGATGAGGGTTACTCTGACCCTCTCTCAAAAATAGAAACATGCTTTTGTTATCATATTCTCTGTATTAGTTCAAGTCCCCAATCCTTTGTAAATAGATTGATTAAGACTAACCTAGTATGAGTATCAGGATGATCATTATCATAACTACAGTTATAGAACTACTAAGTGTTATGATTGTTGTTTGGGGCTTGTTGGGGGAATACAGCATATTTTAATGCAGTGACCTCGATAATGATGTTTTTTATTCACTGTCATATTGTTTTGGCCATCTTGTCAATGTCATCTTCTTTCATTGCTAACACTGCAGTAAATGTTGCAGAAACTATAATCACAGTTAAGTCTAATTTCCGATTAAATCAAAATAGATTTTAATACAAAAATATGAAAAGTGTGTGTTAGCCCTGTACATGCAGGAACCTGGCAGAGTATGTACTGAATCTATTGGAAATTATAGCATCTTGGAGGCAGCAGGTTAAATACATCATGTAATGGAATCAAAGCTTTTTCTAAACTTCCCAGAGGATGTGACTTATAATGCAGAATTGATTGGACCTTGCCATGGCCAGCAGGCAGTTGCCCATACTGCATTTTCAAACAATTTAACTCACATAAGTGTATGAAGAACTGTGTGACAAGATAATGTAGATTTATGCACATACTTGTACACGCACACACACATAATGTTTTTGGAAATCAAGATGTCACAAAAATCTGTTGTACAAACACACAAAGTGAGAGAAACAAAAAATTTTTTTAGCAATCTGCATCACAATCCAAAATTAGGTTCATCTTGAATTCTTTTTTAAACAAAAATAGAGGGTCCCCTGCCAATGGTTCAACTTCATGCACTAAGCCAGGTAAGGTCATGTTTCCATCATTGTTTTACTGTAAAAGTGGATATTTTCGCGCGACTAATTTTTCGCGCTAGGCCGGGTCAGAAGAGTTTCGCGTGTTTTTAATTCCGCGGAATCAAGACATCACGCACAGGAACGTATGGCAAGCAAAAATATTCGCGTGTTTTTATTTTCGCGCTAGTTTCTGGTTGCGCGAAATGCGCGAAAATTTCAACACCGCGAAAATTTCCACTTTTACAGTAATAGGCATGTGCAGCACAGAGATTTACAGTAGCCAAGGTATTTTTTTTTTCTTCATTTTACATTTTTTGCTAATCAGTGGATGACTGCAAGTATATGATTTTTTTTTTTTTCATTGTAATCTAGGCAGTAATAATTCTTGTGTGTTAATTGACCTTATGCTTGTATTTGAACATCTTTCATTCTCTCTCTCCCTCTTTCCAGATGAGATAACTGCAAGCTTCAGGCGATTCGGCAGTCTTGTAGTAGATTGGCCACATAAAGCTGAGAGTAAATCATACTTTCCCCCTAAAGGTATGTTGTTGATTATCAGCTTTTTTTTTCTGTCAAATATACTTTATATTTTAGTCTGTTACTGAGAAGATACATCCCAACTTATGGTGATTTGTACTTGGCGCCATGTGGGAAACTGTTTCAGGCTAAATTGATTCAATTGGACAAGAATTTGACCAAAGATAAGTCAGTGTTGAGTTAAATATGCCTAATATTAGAATAATTAAAGGATAGATTGATATGCTCTCTATGATGCAGTTGTAACATTTTTTACTTGAAGGAATGGCCTCTTTTTTCAGTTGAATCATGCTTTAACCAAATTTTGCTTTGAACAGTTAATGGTAAATCACAATTTTTAAGCAAATTTTGACTTTCTCTTGAATAGATAGCTCTGCTTCTTAACAGACCATTGAATATCATGAGGAATAGAGGCAGCTTGGCCTACCAACTGTTGCTGATTGTAAGAGGCTAAATTAAAATGAAATCCAAGCTATGGGTTTTTTATGCCTCCGCCAACGAAGTGGCCGGAGGCATTATGTTTTCGGGTCGTCCGTCCGTCCGTCCGTACGTCTGTACGTCCGTCCGTCCCGTTTTGTTTTTGTCAATATCTCAAGAACCGTGTGGTGGTTTTGCATCAAACTTGGTATGAGGGTATATCCTTGGGGGATGATACTTTGTGTGGATTTTAGGGTCACAGGGTCAAAGGTCAAAGGTCACAGGTTATTTTGTGAAAAAAAAATTGAAATTTCATGTTTTTCTCCCTATCTCGCAAATGGTTCAAGGTATCTTCATGGAACTTAGTATGTATGCTTGTACCGATGGGCAGTGATTATCTAGGGAAGTTGGGGGTCATGGGTCAAAGGTCAGGGGTCAAAGGTCAAGGTCAACTCCTCAAAATATAACTACTTTCCTTATATTTATGCAATGCCTGAAGGACTTTTTTAAAACTTGATGTATGCATGTATAACCCAATATATATTCTGTGGGAAGTTTGTTGCCAAAAGGTCAAAGGTCAAAAGGTCAAAGGTCAAGTGAAAGTGCTAAATTGCACTTTTTCCTCCATATCTCAGAAGTAACTCAAGGTATTATCATGAAACTTACATATTTATGCATGTTCTACCTAACAGTGATTCTCTTTGGAACCGTGGGGTCAAAGGTCAAAGGCCAGGTTTTGATAATACTATTTTACCATTTGATACTGAAATTATACTTTTTCTCAATACCTTGAAAATTACTCAATGCATAAACTTGTAAAAGGGTCAAAAGTCAAGTGAAAATCATCAGTTCCCCCAAATACCTGCACTCTGACGTTTTAATCATTCATCCAATTGAACCTAGTTCTAGGAAAGTGAACATTCGGCACATTTGTGGCAAACCTGTCATTTTAATATTTTGCCAATTGTGTGAAACTGTCATCACACATTGTCAAGACATTGTACTATAGACCTATTAGGAGAACCATGCATTATGGCGGAGGCATACACCAGTCGCCGTAGCGACATTTCTAGTTTTTTTCTGCTAACAATCAGTAACAAGTTTTTCTTTCCACCTTTCAATACTAAATTAGTTCAATACTCTGATCCAGTCTGCATGAATTAGTTGTTACCATTCTGAGGAAATCTCCAGCTAGCTATCTAGGTGTCAGGAACAACTTTGGTTATTATTACATGCATGAAATTTGGTTAGTGAACTGGTCCGTTTCCTCAACATTATTACTATAAAACAAGAAATATTCACAAATTGGAGCCGACTGCCTTTTTCACAGCATTAAATTTTCGGGAATTGCCACTGGAAGTCGGTGCATATATTGTAGACAAGAACTTCTGCATGCATTATAATTTAGTGAATCTTGGCTTTTGCAAAATTCTGAAAATTACAATGCATGCAAAAATTTGTGGTTTTACAGTATGTCACTTAATGTCATCAAGCTCCTTTTTTTAAGGAAAAGGTTTCAAGTCATGTAAATCCATATCATTTCTTGATTTTTTTCCCCAAATAGTGTGGCATGATATATGAATCCCATTTGATGATATAACAAAGTGACTGCTGATGTTTTTCATTACAGAGAACCTTCGAAAAATTACAGTTTCTTATTATATCTGATTAATTTCAGTAAATTCACTCACATTCTGTTCATTTAAATTGTCACTTAAAGGCTGTAATGCATTTTTCAAAGTTTTGTTGGTGAGAATAAAATAATGTTTCAGACTTGTGTACAGTACCCCACCATTGATGAAGGATGTTTTACAAAGCACAGAGTCCTCACATGAACTCATTTGCCATAAAGATAATGTAACTACTGCACTGTGTAGGTCAAATTCTCACTAGACCCTTATCTTATCAGTTAGTTATTTGATCCACTGAAATCACTGCCCCCCCCCCCCAACAAAACAGGAAAGAAAGAAAGAGAGAGAGAACAAACGTGGGACTCCTGAGTTTGTGCGTTGCTATATAAGACGATTTTGTGATAATAACTCACAGCTGCAATTACCATGTCCGTAGAATATGCCTAAAAATTCATATTTCATACAGTGCAAAGTTCAAACTGACTGTAATTTGTAAAGTTTTCAGGCTCAAGAAAGAGTAAATAATATTTGCTTTTCACATGCCAACTTTTCTCTGTTGTCCATAAACCATAACATTTCCATGGTTTACTTCTTCAAACCATATGGTCTGATGTAACCGAAGTTAGCAGGACTCATTTGGGGGTACAGGATCCAAAGTTGTTCTAACAGTTCAGTTAGCCCCTATTGTAGTATAATAGAGTCATAATGTATGTAAACTCCTCTTAAAGGTAATAAATTGTTTTTGACAATATCAGTGGTGGTCCAATTGGATCTTCAAAGCATTACAGAGAAATTAACCTCAAATATACAAATGTACACATGGCTTTTTATTAGTGTATATAACCTTTATTTTCTATAAACTAAGCTCTCAAACGGGATGATTTTATTTATTTATTCATTTCCTTTTTTATATAGTTGTCAAGGCATTGCCTGAGGTATATTGTATATGCCATACATTTAGCAAGTCTAATTCTTCACGAATTGAGACTTCCCGACATTTTTGCGAGTTCATGAAATTCTTCCATCGGGATGTTTACATTGCAACTGATTGACAAATTGCCCTACATCGACATAAATAAGCACTGAATTGATCAGTGTTTTATTAGTAGCCATGATAAAAATCATGGGCGTATAATCACTCAAGCAGGATTCGAACTTATGACCTCCTGATCCGGACAGGCGTCATAGGTTCAAATCCTGCTCGACAGGAGGACGTAGGTACGAATCCTGCTCGAGTATGTATGTCCATGATTTTTATCATGGCTACTACTAAAACATTGATCAATTCCGTGCTTGTTTACGTCGATATAGGGCAATTTGTCAATCAGTTGCAATGAAAACATCTCAACGGACGAATTTCATGAATTTGAATAATTACGCAGTACCCGCTGCATACTGCAAGGATTAGAACCAACACTTGCTGTCGGGCTGAAGCTCAGTGGTCTAGTGGAGATGACGCCTGTCCGGTGATCAGGAGGTCATAGGTTCGAATCCTGCTCGAGTATGTACGCCCATGATTTTTTTTATCATGGCTACTACTAAAACACTGATCAATTCAGTGCTTATTTACGTTGATGTAGGGCAATCTGTCAACCAGTTGCAATTTTGCGAGTGGTTAAATTTGCAGGTGTGGATTACAGTGCTTACCGGGGAAATGTACGCAAGCATGCAACACTCGTGTCATGATCAGAGTTAATATTTTCCTGTGTTCTTAAATTTGCAAATTGTACCTGACTCACGAAATTCAGGAAAACAGAAACCTCTTAAAATATTCATCATATGCAGCATATACAAGATTGCATTTTAATAGGTGCATTTATGGTTGCAGTGCACGATTTTGGATACCCCACTCCATTGTTTGACTAAATCTTGTGATGATGCTTCTGTGAATTGTATGCTCTGCAACATGACTGGTCACTCCATACTTCAGTCATTGAAAGCTTTGCTACATCAACAAAGAATGTACTTAATGCACAGAGAAGTTGTTTCTCTTTTCCAATGTCCAGGTTATGCATTCCTGTTGTTCCAAGATGAGAGGTCAGTCCAAGCTCTGATAGATGCGTGCATCAAGGAAGAAGATAAGCTCTATCTCTGTGTGTCAAGCCCTACCATCAAGGATAAGCCAGTAAGTCCTAAGCTCATCTACCATATATACATGTATTTTGTATGTCATCCCACCATATTTGATGATGTACTACCGCAAGGGGTACATGCTTGTGTGCTCCTTTCGTACTGTAAAGTGACTTTGCTGAACAATTTGTGTCATTTTTTTCCCCCTCACCTTCAAATTCCATCACTTCTTTTCATTCATTCAGTTGTGACAGTACTTGTACTTGTCTCATTCCAGGGAAGTATATTCATATCTTCATCATGATTGTGATTAATTCTTTGGTGAATACACCAAAGAATATGTATAATAATATATCTGCTAGTTTTGTATACTTGACCACTTCAGCAGCTTTTCTCTTTGATTCTTTATAAGAAATGGAGTGGGTTTTTTACATGCATATGGTATGTCTCTTCTTCGTAATGGACTGATGGCTTTAAGTCTCCTCTGAAAATCTTTGCAATTTAGGATAAGGGGCTGTGAAAGGGCATTACTGCTGTGCTTAGACTTCAACCAGGGACCTTAACACATGCATGGAAGCCACACTCTTATCATAATCTTTATAACAACTTGGTCATGACAGCTCCTCAATGATATGGAATGATTTCACACTCTGTATTGTAACTAGAAATTGTAATGACAAAGTGTGCCATGTGTCTGCATGGTAGTATGTTTAATGAATGTGATTATGAAGATAATTAAATGCGTTCTTGCCAGTGATGAAGAAAACTGTGATCAAAGAAAAACCTTCATGAATTTGAATAAAGTGCATCTCCACATAAATATACATGTAGTGTTCAAATTGGCATTGCTAAATAGAGTAAACCGAGAGAAGAGAATGATGTCGTCACCTCCAAGTCTCCCATTGACCAATACTCCTATCTTTGTGCTATTTCTTATTGTAGCTCGAAATCAACAAGAATATTAAAGTTCTATCCTGGCATTAAATTATTGTAGTCTTGCTATAACCTTGAAAATATTACTTGGGGAAAAAGGGATTGTAGTTATTTAATTATTTGACTAAAAACATACATGAGGTATATATAGATAATAATAATGATAATTATTATTATTATTATTATTACTATTATTTATAATGCGCTTTTCCCACAAAGCCCAAAGCGCTTACAATCAATTCAAAACATGTACGACAGTATATGTAATTGGATAAATTGTGATATAAATAGCCCATTATAATTGTCTATGATATTTCTGTGTGGTTCACATCAATATAATACTGTATTAGATACATTGTAGGTACATTTAGATGCATATGAACTTCAATCATACTTTGAGTAAAAATGAACCATTACAAATATGAAAGGAGATAATATGAAAAGAGATAAAAAGATGAGATGAGTAGTTGTTGAGCAAAATCCCTCCAGGTCAAAGGTCACCAAACTTTATCTAAAATGACATTTTCCACTTTAACTGTATGTAATGTAATTTGTTAAAAAGATCAAAATGAAAAGACAAATACTTCCACTAAAAGGTCACATTACTTTTGCAACAAATATAAAATGCATTTCTAGGCACTACAGGTTGAATGTCCAGTGATGATGTACTTTAGTATCGTGGTAGTTTGGTCACAATTACAAAATGAATGTAAGATAGCAGTAGTTGGTCAAAGGTCACCATACTTTGGTTGCAAAAATGCCATTCTCAAGCTATGGCTTATTCTAGAACGTAATCTGCAATATTTGGTGAGAGGGCTTGAAATTAATATTTTATTCATTGCACAGAAAGAAGGGAAAGGTATAAAATCAAGATCAAAGTTCACCAAAATGTGCACAAAATGAAATTTTGTGACTATCAATTCCTTAAGGTTAAGGTTTTAATAGCAATTATGTTAGTTGATGTAATGGAGAGAAATAAAGTTGAGAATTCCAGCAGAGAAAGTTACAGCTCATGGCAGCTAGTGATTGCTTGAGAAGTGGAGATATCCTAGTTGACTGTGTGCACATGCTCTAGGTTAGAATATTGTGTACAAACCACTTCTAGAGTTGTGAGGTGATTGCTTCTAGTTTTCTAATATGTACTATATGTATGTATGTATGTATGTATGTCTTTCTATTGTGATGATCTGCTTATGTTTTCTTCCAAGTATAACTGTATCGTAAATGATAACACTGTAAATACACTTCATACATGCAGAACTTTTCTTCACATATTTGCCAAAGTTTTTAAGGTCTGGCAAATGATTTATGCTCATTTGAGTCACTGTCAACAGAGTATTCCTTGTGTTTTAGCAGAATCATCGATGAACAAATCGCGTCAAAATGGATATTATACATCTGTATGTCATAAGCTACAGATCAGCACCAAGGCACACTAAGAAACAAATATTTGAGTGACCTCGTTATTTCCACAGGTACAAATTCGTCCCTGGAACCTGGCAGACAGTGATTTTGTCTTGGATGGATCTCAGCCTCTGGATCCGAGGAAAACCATATTTGTTGGAGGTGTTCCCAGACCATTGAGAGCAGGTAAACAATTTGTTCCAGTTTCATTGAACTTGTAGCATTTGTAGGAAATAGGCTAACATTATCACTTTATCTTGAAGGACCTGGTAACATGGTAATCATGAATCAGAACAAGGGAAGGATCTCTTGGGGGGGGGGGGGGAGGGGGAGAGAGGGGAAGGTAATGTAAAACCTATCTGAAATAGTTTGATTTAAGTAACCAGTTTTCAGTCTGTTTGATGCTTTGCTAATCTTATTTCCATGAACATCAAGTATTTGATTAGCTGCCAAGAAGGATCTACCAATGCTATTCGCATAACAATTTGAGGCTTTTAACCATTTATCTGCCAATCTACGGGATATCCCGTAGTTCAAGCAAAGTCTGCAATCACCGATCTACAGGATAATATGGAGCAGAAATAACTTGGAAAATGGTACATTTATAGAGCTTTTTATAGCCTGTGAACTCTGACCTGACATGTCACAGTTCCTTGGGTCACTTCCTGTCTCTGTTGCTTGGATTGGCATTCACTTTTGAAGTTTACAACTGACAGAATAGGTTTACATCTATGTGAGATCAATCAATGCCGTACATATATGCGTACATACTTCATTGTACTTCACAATGAAGCACGACACATTTCCCCTTCAGCAAGGCACTTTGTCCACATTACTGCTCTTCCCGCGGGAGTATAAATGGGTATGTGGTAAAGTGAAAATGTTTATGTTGGTTGATCAGCATGTGTGCGCCTGTAAAATGGTGACTGGCTGGTATACTCCCCAGGGAGTGAAGAGTGGGCACTGTCTGTGCTGGTTGGAAATTATGAATCCAGTTACCAGAGTACTAGTAGTCTGTAAAGCACATTGAAATGTATAACAAACCTGAAATGCACTATATAAGAATAAACTTTTATTGTTATAATAATTTGTCCCATTCATAGGTTTATGAGAGTTAGACTACAGTAGTTCACAACTATCTATCAGGTCCCATTCAATATTCCTTTGTCTTTGGAAGCATTATACCCTATGACTTATAGTATATACCATTTCTCCAGTTTCTTCTCATACATGTAAGTGTCAGTGACATTAATTTGATGTCGAGAAAGCAGAGTTGAGTGAATTTCCTTAAAATAGCCTTTTGCACCAACAGCTTACAAACGCCATTACAGGTTGTACGTGACCGGTGGAAATGATTTAAGTTAGCAGTAAAAGAGATGGATGATATGGCTATATTTCTGCCCTTTAGTACAACTTGCCTGTTGCATCCTACGGACAACTTCATGACTCACATGTATCACAGATGGAAGAGTTATTTTGGCAGAGATCCAGATCTTCAATTGTTGGGTTATACATGTGCATGCATGAAATATTATTGTTTTCAAGTGTCTCCAGCAGAGGTTTCATTAATTTAAGTAAATACTCATGAAAAGAAGGATTCTTTATGAATGAAGCACAATTTCAAGATGATGAAGTGCTCTATTGCACACAATGTGATTGATGGAGCAGTGGCATCACAGCCACTACTGCCAACCTTCATGAAGCCAAAGAGTAGGATGACCTTAGATTTACTTTTGTCACGTTTCTGTGACAAAAGCCTACATTCTAGACAACTGCCAACACCAGCAACAAACTAAATGTTTTCACCAATTGGTACATTTGCAATGCCTTATCCTGTCAACAGTGCATATATATGCAAACTAACCAGTTGCCTAATACTGTATACAAGGGAAGGTCTCCAGGAAGACAGGTATTCTTGAGTTACCACCTATTTATTTGTTTTCCATGCATAGTATCCCATTATGTTAGAGTAAATATAGAAATGTATCAGTAAGTTAGTCTGCATGACGTATGTGAGAACTGAGGTGTTAACATGCTAAGCAAGAATGCAGCCATTTCTTGGTACAATACATCCTTAAAAACGTGCAGTAGCCATGAAGCCATGGCGTAAAAGAATAAACAGTATTTAAAGGTAGATATTCCCGGTAGTGTAGAGGGCGCTGTTGATGATACTGCCGATCACCGTTAGCATTGATACGAAGATTACCGAAGTTTAGCTGTCATCAAGAGTAAAGTGCGTAGGTGTTGCTAAGTAACATTGCCTTTGTTGTCTTCTCTGCGCATCGCGCAGTCTGTAGTAATGCCAGGGTGCGTGCATATGTGCTTGTTATTATGACATCACAAAAGAAGTTTGCTAAAGCTGTCATCCCCCTCAGCCGAATCATGAGCCGAACTGTGATCCGACCACTGACTACAGTGAATCGGACTTCTTCGGACTCGGGGAAAGTGGGCCAAAGCATAAGCGTTAAAGAGGAGTCAATAGCGTAGGTCTCTATAGGAAACTTGCGCCATGCGCCCGCGTACGCATTTGACTAAAACACCGGGACCATGCACCTTTAAAGTAGATGAGCTCATTACATCAAACTTGAAATAAAAGATGCATCAAAAAAGAAAAGAAATCAAGTCAGGGTTGCCTATACTTTTAAGGTCCACAGAATTCCAACTAAATTAGCCTTTACAATAGCTTAGCAGCTTTTTTTGCTAAATTAGCCTTTAGTCCTTTGTAATTAATCTTAGATATTATCCACCCTAACATTTTTCAGGAAATCTTTGGTTTGAGCAAAAAAAAAGGGGGGGGGGATAAATTCCACCAGTTTTCCAGAATATTATACTTGCTGAGCCCCATCTGTGGAAAAAAAAAAAACAAAAAAAAACTAAATTTTGGATGTAGCTTGAGACGTACAAAACGTATGGTGATGTCACTGTGAGAGGACATGGCAATTTGGTACCAACTTACAGCTGTATAGTCAGGTCCTAGAAATAGCATGATTGTTCACATTCACAGAATGATGTCAAAATGATGGTGAATGACATGGGTTGATTTATTACTTGCATGTATAATCTTTTATATGAATTTTAAAAACTTTCCATTCCTGTAATAGTTTGGTTAAAATTAGAATTTTTACGTGTTTTAGAGGGCATTCTTCATGAGGAAGCCGCAGGCAGACAATTCGTTGGTTAGACTTGTACCACAGCCATTTCTTGAGTTTAGCAGAAGAGTCTGGCCAGTCTTGTGTTGCACACAATGTCTTCCATACATTTGAATGTAAAAAAAAAAAAATAATAATAATAATGAAAACTTGATTGAAAGTGCAAAGGGTCATTTCATCTCGTGTTCAGTGATTCACCCTCTCTGTTCGAGCTTAATTCATTCATTTTTCAGTCAGCTTTAATATAAGCAGATTGTTTTTATTGCCGTAATGTGTGGATAGTAATATTCTTACCCTTGCATTGCACTTGTCTGTTCATCTATTCCTGCTAAATGCCTGCTTGCTGCTATATTCCTGTTGGTAGCAAAACTAGCAATAACAAGGACAAAGTAAGTTTGTATTACTTCCCTGGAGACAAATATTTACAAAGGACTTGGACAGGCGGAGTCAAGCTCACTCACACCATGTAGAGCAGCCAAGAGTATGTTGGGTCACCTGGGTAGGTACCCAGTGGGTGGAGCAGCCAAGAGCATGTTGGGTCACCTCAGTAGGTACCCAGTGGCTAAGGTATGCATACTGGCTCTGCGCTGCTTTCTATTGACAGTGAAAAACAAGGAAAGACTGTACTGTAGGCCTTGCATTTAGGATTTAAGCAAAGCACTTGTGAGCTGTTGTTTCCTAGCCATTGTTTCATGTCTTCTTGCTGTCTTCTTGCTTGTGAACTCCCGTTTTTGCCCAAATGCGTGACTCAGCTTGAGCTCTTTCTTCATCGTACTCTTGTTTATGCTGTTAGGTTTTATGTTGACATTATCACAACTCCAGATATGTGGCAATTTTTTCAGTGTCTGAATCATGACTTGCATGTAATTGATCTCATTTTGAAAAAAAAAAATGAAAAGAAAAATAGGATTTGTTGAAGCATCAAGTATGCTGGTTCAAGGCACAAGGAGAAAAGGTAATTTAAGAAGTTTAATTCAAGGTCAAGATCAAATACAAAAGGGCACCTGAATAGTAGTTTATAGAATTTCATCAAACTTTTTACATCTACAAAAACAAGCATGTGGGAATATCCACATAGAGGGGAAGGGTCTAGAAATAAATACTACTGAACTTTTATCCTAACCAATCTGAGTCTTCTAAATAGAATTATTTACTTTTTTCTACTCTTCCAAATATTTAAGCATATCATGACATTTCAGAGAATGATAAATGTATTTTTGTGATATGTGAAATACTTCATGTAACATTAAATAGCGGTAATGGTGAAATCTTTCCTGTTTCATCTAGTAAAGATTGTTAGATTTTCATAGTGCTCAATGATGTCCATAATGTCTTTTCACAAGTCTATTTTGTATGTTTGTTTGTTTTTTTACAACAGTGACAACTTTATACCAGGTATCATTTCTCTTGCTTATGATTATTGAATTCTGATCTTTACGTTTGTTAACATCGCAAGGCAGCGCATGATTTAGTTTAAACATTTATTTTCTTTTAGTCTGAAATTGATTGTATGACCACCCAGTATGACAGAATGCAGTGTACATGTAGATTAAAATTTTGATGGTACACTGTAATGATTAGGGAACCAATACTCAATTTATATCAATGTTTAGAAGTGTTTGACAAAACTTGGTGTATTTGACATTATTTCATTGATATAGATATGGATAGAATTAGAGAAGCCTAGTACTTAGTGTAGGCGTAATGTATCAAATCGTAGATTAGGAATGAAAGTAAAAAATATGATACCTGGACTTCATGTTCTAAATTGTAACTCTGAATATATCATAGCTAAATAAAACCAATTTAAGTTTGTTTTCATATAGGATAAACATCACAACTAGCTGTTGATGGGTTAGGCCAGAGTTTGGCAAATATAGTATGAAGGTCAGGGGTCAAATGCCAAGTTCATATTTCAATATTCACTTGTTCCGGACACTCTCTTCAAAAGATTTCATCATATGTGCAGTGCAGTGCTCTCAAGAATAGGGAAGCTTCACATAAAAGGAGAATCATTGGGGGCTTTTAGAGACCCTAGTCAATTTCAGTGTAGTGTTGGTCAAGAGTTACTTGAAGCATAGTGAGAGAGTATGGTTGCTACCAATGTCAGAGTCATAGGAAGTCTCAATTACCCACTTCCTTCCTTCTTGACTTAAATCCACTTGACTTTAAAATCCATTCCTACTCCCTACACTTATCTAAAGACACACTACAGCATTAGTGTTTACATTACATGTAGTATGTTCAAAATAAGAATGATGTTTATTAGTGTAGCATTATAGACCACAATGAACACAAGTTCTATCATAGAATATTCTAAAGTGAATGCTATATTCAGTTTGTTATATTTTCATTGTGATTCAAATACCAAGAAATCTTGCACTTCATAATTATCCCAATAATTAGCCCTGCGGTGACCATGAAAACAGTGGACCAAATAATTTCTAGATTTTACAATTGTATATCCCATCATTCAAAGTGCACATCAAAACAGCGTGTGCACCGCAACAGCGTGCACACCACACCTCTCTGACACGCAAGAATAAAGGGCAAAGGGAAGTGCACGCAGTGAAGTGCACTGTGTGCGCCAATTAGCGGGATATTTGTGTCTGTGTGAACAAATCTTGAACTTTGGATTATGATCATTATTGCGCTTTTTCTGTCCATGTGAACACTTGCACAAAATCTTGAGATATGGATCACAATTATTATCCCACTATTTTGTACATGTGAATGCAGCTAATGATCTGCACAGAAAACCTGATTTACTGTACAACCTGAATATACAAATTAGTTAAAATCCCAGAGTCTGAAATTCAACATTTAACACAATCACTGAAAAAGCAATTATCCAAGACTTTGACTATAATTGGCTATAGGATATGAAATAGATGGCATGCACTTTGGTATGATGTTAGGAAACTTTAGGGTGACTGGCAAAGTAACACTTACGATGTCTTTTTGATAGTATATTCAAGAAATGTTTTAGGGAATGAAAAACATTTGGTGTTGGAATAAAGAACTACAGAGAAAATCCATGAGATATACAATATCTGGATTACAAGTTCGAACAGCAGAATAACCCAACCTTAAGGTCTAGTGCTAAGATAACTTTATACATGATGCGATTCAAGAATAAGTTTTGCTGCATTGATTCAATCATGGTGAAATGATGTACAGCTGTATTTGCTTGAGTTGTGATGCACATGAGGATTATCCTGGACTACAGTTGTATGTGTATAGGTCAAGGGGTCATTAGAGATCACATACTGTACAAGCTCAAATGCAACATTCTTTATGACATTGCAACCATTTTACCAATTGTGAACAATCTTGGGTAGGAGATGCAATGGGGTATGTTGATTTTGTGTTGCTGTCCAAGGGCTTGTGCTTGGATTGAAGGTCATTAAGGTCACATGTTGAAGTTTACCAGCAAAACTCTTTGTTTTTCATATATCCATGATACTGTAATGCAGTGACTAATTGCAGCCAAACAGGATATTAGTTGTATTATGTGAACTCAAGTGTTAAATGATTCTTTTTCCCTCCGTCTGTTTGTTTGTCTGTGTCTAAGATTCATGTATGAAACTTTAAACATCATTTATGGTATCCATCTATTGTTTAATACATAACTTTTCAAAGCAAATACAGATTACAACCAAGTGCAGATCAGTGATGCATTGTGAGAACCTATATGTTATAGTGCTGATAGGGGAAGTACATATATTATAGGCCTACACCATGTATGCCATTGTCAAATTTCATGGATTATCATCTTTATAAGCTTTGATATTTCCCTTTCCCTATACATAATGACATTTTTTTTTTCAATTTTCCCCACTGTAAATGATTGAAGTAAAAAATATACTTTCCTTTTGGCAACTTGCACAGTTGAAATGTTTCTCATCTTCAACCATGCAGTTACCAAGGATACCTTTTACATTTCTTGTTCTACATTTTATTTTTAGATTTTGTTTCTTGCATCCACTATTCATTTAATGATAATTTTAATAGAACCCATTGTGGCTCATTGCACAACCCAGGGAATCTCAACTTTAAGGTCCCTGGTTCAAGACCACAGTCATCAGCGGTTGCTCTCTAAGCAAGGCACTTTGCTCTCATTGCCCAGTCCTTAAGTTACAGTATTGTTTACAGTCTTTTAGTGTTAAATGGCCATGTAAGAAAACTTCAAATGCACAAACACAAGCACATTTCACATTGAAATGCACCCTTGAAAATGCTCTGAGTGGGTGAGCACAATCTGGCAGTTGCCTTGTTTCTAATCAGCTTCCTGTCTACATGCGGAAATCTTTTTTTAAAGCCGGTGGACTTCTTTAGTGCTCAGCATGCTAAGCAGGTGAAAGTGATCCTCAAAAGAAGGATAGTGTAAGTGAGATAGTTTTGTCATTTGCTCTACAGAGGAACAGGTTAATAGTTCAACATCTAATTACAGGTTGCCAAATACCCCTCCCATCCCTCCCCCCCCCCTTTTACCCCTTCAAGTTGCAATTCTTGTCATTAGGATGACTCCTTCAACCTGTCGCCATGGAGTGTAGGATGAGATTAGTGCAGACAGTGTCTGTTCTTGTGTGTGTCTGTTCAGGATGTGCCTGAAGTGCAAACAGTTTAGCAAACGTGTATGTGGCACTCCCATTTCTAACCTTACCATGAAATAATGTTTTAGGCATCTAAAACCTGCAGTCCATACAGCTTTTATTTAAGAGAGAAGAATAAGCTGTAGGGTACTGTTAGTTTATACTCTGCAAAGGTTAGGATGTGAAAATAGATGTAAAGTATGATACTGAGCATTGCTGTATGAGTTCACATTGCACAGTTTTGCCCTTGGACACATAAAGCAATTCATTCTGGAAAAATTGTTCATGTTCAATGTAATCTATAGATGATATGACCTGTTCACATGCCTTTATTTACTTGGACCTTTTCATATTGTAATCCCATCACAAAGGACAGAGTAATGCATACTTTGAATGTCACTTCCCCCCAGAGTAATGCAAGGGCCTATTGGCTGGTCTGGAGTGTCATCCATGCAATGATTTTCTTGCCCTGAATCCTCATCTCTTTCACCTTCTGTTTTATAGGTAGAAGTACTGGGCAGTCAGTTGTTGATACTACAATGTACCACACCAGGGTTTCAAACATGAGCTTGAGTTTTTCATGACATAAACAGAAAACTGAAATAAAATGTGAAAAAAGAATAAATAGCTGATATGTCATGCTCATCATCATGAGCAGGAGTGGCTTTGGTGAGCAATGAGATGATGATTGGCAAAGAATCAGTGGTTTGTGCATGCAGTCACCTTTTAGGCCCCCTCTCCTCAAGCCATCTCACCCTCATGGCAATATTGCACGTCATCCCGACTTGCCGTGCATATGGCCTGAATATTCATTATGTGGCTCACATGTGTATCTTCTTCATAGTCATTCCTTCATACAATGTACGTCAGGCATTCTGTAGTACTGTAGGGGGATTGTGTCATTCCTCCTGTAGGCATTTTGTATGCCCTTGCCGACATCTTCCCTGGGTATCTTATTGTAGGTTAGAGTGTCTAGCTTCACATACAATGTATGGCCAACAGGTCCTATACTTCTATGCAACATATTGTAGAGTTCCAGTTTTTTTTAATGCGCCCGGATAAGTCCAAGAAGACATGACATGCATCACACATGATGACAGGCTTCTTAGTGAACAGCAGTATACTGCATATCAGAGAGACCTAGACACAATTGATTAGATCATTTACCAAGATGTGGGCAAAGATAAAGTTACTAGTAGTGCAAATTCTTGTCTGGATTTTGTTGATTTCCAAATCAGCTGCTGTATGTAGTGTCCTACTGTGGGCCTTGACACAGCAAAGTACAGTTGAACCTCTCGTATCCGGACAAGTCGGGACCGGGGCTCATCCGGATAAGGGATTTGGCCGGATACGGGAGACTCAATGCTTTATACATGTACATATACATACACATGTACTGATGTAGCTCATTGTAGTACCACATGTAGTAAAGTGTATACTGCAACCTTTTCATTGTTACATTTGGGGATGTTTCGGGATGTTGAAATGTCTGAAGGTAAGCAATTTGGAGGGAAATTTGATGCAATGTATGTTAATCATTTTGGAAGTAATATGTAATTCATATGTGTTTGGGTAGGAGTTCTCAAGGAGTTGGGAATTCCCCTTTCTTCCCGTAATTATTAAAAAAAATCACGGCGAGATTGCGTCCGGATAATAGAGAGATCCGGATAAAGGGAGGCCGGATAATAGAGGTTCAACTGTACATCGTCTCCGCACACCCGCATACATTGTATGCATTATTGAGTGATTTTCAAACATGTCCAAACTTGCTCTAAATATTAAAAAAAAAAAAAAAAAAAAAAAAAAAAACCCTAATACACTTGCATCTGAGTCTGCAAAGTCAGTCAAAATACTTTTAGACACTTTTACACATAAACTTGGTTGCTTGAATTGAAGCTCTGCACTGTTCTCTCCAGTCAATAGCGGTATGCATGTACAGTGTACACATTAGTGCAGTCATCGGTGCAATATGTACATATGTAGTAGAACGTATCAAGTGATTTGCGTTGTGAAGTAATTCTGATATGTGTAAAAGTATCAAAAGTAACAGCAAATTTTCAGCTTTTACCCAACTCTGGAGGCTCAAATGCAAGTATGTTAGGTTATGAAATGTTTAGGGTTGATCAACACTAGTTCAAGTACATCATTAAAAATCATTGTACAAGGCAGTGCGAAATTATGCCAGCGCCTTGCATTAGATTGCAAATGCACATGTATGCACGGGCCTTGGATCAGAAAAATATCAAGATATCAGATAGTAAGGACCTCCCGCATCATCTCTCTCCGAAGACCTGAACAATAAACCTCTTTCTTTTTTTACTTGACCTTTTATGTGTCTCATGTAAAGTGATCAAATAAGAAATAGTGAAGTGATCCTATATACGTATATATGTAATTTATGCAATTATTTTCATGGTTATAAAAAAGTTTGAAATATAGTATTGATTCCCAAACATGTTTTAGAAGTCGTCATTATCTTGAAAATAAGGTCAAGTCATATACAGGTAGCTCATAACCTAACTTTTCAAATATCTTTATCATCAAATTAGATGTGAATTTGTTTTTAGGCTCCCTCAGTACTGTCAATCTTCTGTTTGAAAAGAGTTCAACTGTGTATGAGTGCATACTGATGCATACAGATATACAGTAGACATTAGTTTCTGTATGTGAAGCTGAAGTAATTCCTCGTAAGTTGTTGATGTTTAGCACATTTTCAGGTCAAACACAGTTCGTACTTGATTTACAGACACACAAAATACTTAAGGGTTACATGATCATGAGTGAGTAAGACAGTGAAGTTGGTTTCTGATGCATTGTAACCAGGAACAGGTTTGGTTCAGTACTTATGCTGGTACATCCACAGTATGTGAGCCATATTCCTATCACTAGCTATTTGTACTAGCTGGTTTGTATCAGACATCCGTACATGTATGTTGATGTGTAACCCACAGTTGAATCAAGACGGGTTTTGTCAGCTCAAACTTGCGCAAACAGACATTTAATCCCCGCTCACAGTGGTTTACTGTAAAACAAGGAATTTTCACATGCATCTTAATTTCGCGAGCACCAAGATTCGCGAAATTAAAATGCACGCGAAAGTTCTTGTCTACACTATATGCATTGAATGCCAATTGCAATTCTTGAAAATTCCATGCCGCAAAAAAGGCCGTCGGCTCCAATTCGCGAAAAATTCATGCCGCGAATATATCTTGTTTTACAGTAGTACATTATATTAGAATATTTTTTTTTATACAAGTTGCATGGTCAGTTATTTCATTGTGCCAGATGTATATTGTAGAAGTCTTGGACAATGTTTAATATCTTGTTATCTAATATGTATGCCCATGATATTTTATGATGGAAAATCTAAAGAAAATATAAAGGGAATTCCACAAAAATTAATTTTTCATGAAAATTACACATTTCATCAACTTGATACTGACATATGTTAAGGGTAGCAATTATTCCCCTGCTTTCTGAAAGCGTAGTCAAGTGCTCTTTCATTATGCTAGAGAAGTGAATTTTTGTGGAATTTTTTCTATATTTTCTTTATATTGTTGTCCACACATGTCATAACCTCTAGTAGTCTCCTCATCCAGCGGTTCCAACACCAAAGCTTTAAAAATTCATAACTTTTGCATTGATTGTCCGATTTTCCTCAAACTTTCACTGATGTGTTCTGCTAATGTTGCTGCTTTCACTCAATCCACAGTGCTCTTTGGGTTTGGGTTCCCTTTAAGCAATGCCCCCCCCCCCCCCAACACACACACACACTAAAGAAAAGTCCAAAAGAAATGATGATAGCAAACTTCTCCTTTAGATCAAGCAATTATGTATACACCCTTTGTGATATTTTGTGTAGATATGTCATGTTGGGAAACTATATCAGTTGTCCATGACAATTTAAAGATAATAAAAAGTTCTGGTACCTCAAAAGTTTCCCTTGTCTTAGTTTGTGTTTCAGGTTAAAGTACCTTTCATATAACTAACACTGTGAGACTTACTCGCCCCAAAGTGCTCTCTTGTCTTAGTAATCATGCAATTAACTGCGACCAGCAGCCCCATACGCATAGCGACCAGCAGCCCCATACGCATAGCGTAATCGGGCTTCGCATTGTAGCATTCAGGATCATGACAGATTTAGTATCGCGGGTACATGTCAAGTTAAAATCCCAAAATTTCTTCAATTTGAAGACTTTCCAATTAAGTTGAAGTATTGAAAACAGGCTTAGGGCAACGTTTGGTTCTGCCAATAGTCCCTTTCTGTTGGAATTGATGACTGAATGTGACTCGGTCGAGAGGACCTTGGGAGAACTACGTACACTGAATACTACAGCCAGTGCATGAGAACGCATCACAAGTCATGCATGCACACAGATTTCAAATCCATGAACGGATAAGATGTTTGTGTGCGCATGCGCTGGCCGTAGTTTTCAGTGTATGTAGCTCTCCCAAGGTCCTCTCGACCGAGTCACATTCAGTCATCAATTCGAACAGAAAGGGACTATTGGCAGACCAAATGTTGTCCGAAGCCTGTTTTCAATACTTCAACTTAATTGGTAAGTCTTCAAATTGAAGAAACTTTTGGATTTTAAACTGACTGTTACCCGCGATACTAATTCTTTCATGATCCTGGATGCTACAATGCGAAGCCCCATTACGCTATGCGTATGGGGCTGCTGGTCGCTGTTAGCTATGCGTATGGGGCTGCACGGTGCTGGTCGCAGTCAGTGGTTTCGTACAACGTATACATTGTACTATAATTTTCGCCGCGGTACCACGACGGCTCTGGTACGAAACCATTATTGCATGATTACTAAGACATGAGAGCACTTTGGGGCGAGTAATTCTCACAGACAACGTACTTTAACCTGAAACACAAACCAAGACAAGGAAATTCAGGGAAAGTTTTGAGGTACCAAAACTTTTTATTATCTTTAAGGAGGTGCTCCACTGATGGAAATGACCTATTGGCCGGAATTCACAAAGGTGGTACAAATGAAACCATGGTTTAAACCATGGACAAAAACCATGGAGCGCCAAGTGTTGCATGGAATATTTCGCTACGAAATCGGTCATTTCGTTGATGAAATGATTATTTTGTTACGAAATGACAACATTTTGCAAGTAAATGAACATTTCTTCCACGAAATGATAATTTCGTTAACGAAACGGTCATTTTGTTGACAAAATGACCAATTTTGTAACGAAATATTCCGTGCGACACTTGGCACTCCTTGGTTTTTGTCCATAGTTTCAACCATGGTTTCATTTGTACCACCTTCATGAATTCGGGCCATAAAGTTTAATCATTTTGTCCAGATGCATTCAAACTAGATGTACACCATAAGTAGAAATCATCCACAGGGTTTGTGCATGTGTTATCATCAATGAGGGCTTTGGCCTGAGCTTCTGAGGCTTACTTATTTCTATTATTAAATGCCTCTTCCTGTAGTTGTACAGATAAACAAAAAGTGGAGGATGTATTTTATTTGTAAGAGCTTTGAAGAGGTTGTTCCATTTCATTTTAAGACAAAATGATCAAGAGGCACCACAGGTCCGCTTGAAGCTCAGGTAAACAGTAATTCCCATCCATACAGGCTTTTGTACTGGTGTCTTACGATTGTGCTGTATTCTTTTGTTCATCTGTACAACTATTCAAGAATTTTCCTTGGCACAAGTAATACATAATGGGATGATTCTAGTAGAGTGGCTCTTGCAATGTGAAAACAAAATCTCTGTCATGGCCGAGTGTGTGGAAGGATGTGGATCAGTTAAAGATGCTGTTATACATTTCTGCCTTATCTAGCATCACTCATTACAAGAGAGTATCCTTATCTGCTAGAGAGAATGTATCATGTGACATACGGTAATGCACCTTTCTTCCTTTGTGTAGGTTCAAGTTCTTGTTATGTTAGCTTCGGGATAGTAAGATACACCAGTGTGTTTTCAAAGGAAACTTCTTACATTCAGCACAGCTTTGATGAAAGCCTACCGGGCAGGTCCTGAATATTTCAATCTTTGATGTCATGGTGGAAATGCATTCAATTTATGGACTTCATTATGATTATGGTATTATTATTCTGCTGTTCTGTAATTCAAGTAAAATGTGGGCAGAGTATGTTTATTTGAGGTTAATGAATACAGTTTTTGTAAATCTCGCATATTAAGAAGGGTTATTTTCCAATGCATGTAGGACATACTATGTAGAGTACATAAATGCAGTACTCATGTCATCAACATTTCAAAATCCCTTTGCAGACCCTCATAATGATAAAAATCCTGCACAAATTGGTATGCCATGCCCATCCACTAAAGTATGGACATGCAAATGTTCAGATTCAGTGCTTTACATGTGACCATCACTACTATGGAAACTTCTTCCTTTTAGAATTTGACTTTTTAGCGATACTGTCCGAGGGTAATTATTTAGTTGTGCAGAAACAGTCGATTGATTGCGTATCATAGTGCATGGACATTTTAGGGCCTATGTAAAATGTGTGCTCTTGGTGCTGTAATGAATGAAATAGCAAAATTTTGGTCCTTGATGGTAGAATGTGCAGGCATACAGAGGCACAAATACAAACATGTGTACCTTGTTTGTGTTTGTTTTTTCTCAATTGTGTAGGATATACATCTGTAGTATAGTTAACTGCAGCGTCTTCCATCTACAAAGACAACTTTTCACCAAATAACAGTAGTCATGAAACAAATCAACATTTCCCCTTTAATCTGTCTCACTTTCTCTCCTTCTCTCTCTTAAATGTCCATACATCTTGGCAATGATCTGTGAACATCTGTGTTGTTTTTCGCTTTCTGGCAGTCATGCACAAATAGTCCCCTCCCCCCCCCCCCCCAAAAAAAAAAAAAAAAAAAATATGTGCTGTCACATTTACCATTTGTACCGAGGGACTATACTGTAGGCCTAACTAGCATCACAGCTTGCATTCCTTGTCATTACTCTCATGGGTAGCATACAAAGAGATATTGATCTCAGTATATAGTAGGTTACACTGAATTGTAAATGAAAGCTGAAAACAGCTGTTCCATTTCAGTGCCATAACTGGCATACGGTATGCATGCTTGTGCATGAGTAAAGTGGGATGCATGCTTGTGAGTAAAGTGGGATGCAAATGAGATGTTAATGTATGTTGAATCCCTTCCATGTCATGCTACGAAGTACATTGTAGTCCATATTGAGCTGGCAGCCAGCTGGATCGAGGAATGGCCAGCTTGCTTGTGCATTGCTGGAGTAGAGGAATGTGTTTGAAAATGCTCTCAGTTAAATTCTCAGGATGGATGAGCTGACGAGAGAAGGGTATTTACTGGCTGCCAATCAAGAGGGGAGAGAGGGGGTTATTATGCCATGGCATTTTCAGCAGTGCCTGTGACGTGAATTCAGAGCAAGCCATGCCCACATAAATGCTATGCACACACACACACACACACATACACACACATTTGTGCACACACAAACATATGGTTGGTAGTTGGAGAAAGGCTTATGCATGAAACACAGACAACAGCCCATCAGACATTGGATTTGCACAGAGGCCCACAAGGGCAAATAAAACATACAGGCATTGAAACATATATATGTACCTCAGTGGTATACCAGTATCTGATGCTTGTACTCCTGTAAGAAACACACATGTACAGACATACACACACACATACACACACACACACACACACACACACACACACGTACTCACACTTACTTGGTCAGGGTTTGGATCATTATGGTGCAACACACACGGGAGGGTCCTAGACATGTGTCATTTGCGTGGTGTAGCTGAATGCCTTCACCGGGTACTCAACATAATTAGATCTGAGGAAGGTTAGCCTGACCGGCATTCATCACGTGTGTTCGGGAGATGGCTGCCATAGCTTACAAATACCATTGTGTACAAGCTCATCACAAAATTTGCATTTGTCGTGAACATGACAGGATATGTAGAAAACAGAGGTGAATGATGCTTGCAACTGTTTTTTTTTTAATTGATTAATTGAAGTGGCTGCTTTGCTAATGTTTATAATTTATTGATATATTTCTCAGAGGACTTAGTTGCTGTACAAGCTGCTCTATTCACAAGTACATGTACTCAATACATGACAATGCTTTTCAATACTAAGAGTCAGGTTTGCACAAATAGTTGTTGCTTTGTCTTCTGGTAAGCATCAGACAGAGTTTCATTTGATTTTCATGAATAAGTTGGGTTCTGAATGCATTAGTAAGCCCGAATGTGGTAGTGATGTACATGTGTAACATGACACGAGTGTTGTTCCACATTTTCTAAAATTTGGTATTATACAGATTTTTCCTGCAGACAAACACATGTTAATGTATGAATAAAACAAAAAAGGAAAGTAGCATAGAGCCATGTTATAACAGAGTTTGTCTGGACATGTGTCTATCTTTTTATGATTATGTCCAAAATTAACTTTTAGACATCTTTAAACAGCACCCTTGCCATGTTATTCGTATGATTCTACCACATTCAGATCCAGAGAACAAACAGATGGTAACATTCCTCTCCTAGGAAATAAAACCAAGGGAAGAAAACGAGATGCTTTCTAGACAGACACACACTGATAAACTCTCTGTATGTAGATTTCCATGGCAACCTATCCATTTATGTGTCATCCAAACCTACTTTTGTAAGCGCAGAAAATCTCATTAACAAAATGCCTTCTAATGCATGTAAAGATGTTTTGATAAAATTGATTTAGATAAAGTTCTAAGAAGAATTTTACATGCATTCTAATTAACATTTATTTTTTAGTGTTATGGAAAATTCAAAACTGCCCTATAAACATTAAAGCAGAGAACAATGTTTGTAAACAAGACAGGATTGTGATTGTTGCACATGTTGTGGGTGTGGTGTGTCATTCTGTACATGTGTGTTATACTGTAAAAGTGGATATTTTCGCGCGTCTAATTTTTCGCACTTGGCCGGGTAAGAAGAGTTTCGCGTGTTTTTAATTCCGCGGAATCAAGACATCAACTACTGGAGCATACGGCACGCAAAAACATTCGCGTGCTTTTATTTTCGCGCTCGCTTCTGATTGTGCGAAATGCGCGAAAATTTCCACTTTTACAGTAAATCAATTTCCTTTGTCAGCTGAATCTGACTTTGAGAACGATCTAATAAAAGGGTTGTCCAGATGTCCAGTGTTGTGTAATTACCCAAGGTAGCCTAGAGTAGATTTTGGCAAGAATTTCCATGACATTCTGGACAACACGTACAATGAAGGAACATATTAGGCAAAGTAAGGAGAGCTTGTGCGGACGTTGTGCATGTGTTGTCAGGGTAATTCTGGTCAGACAGGGCATCAGTGATTTAGCACAGGAAAGAAGCTGGATGGTACATGTAGTTGGACCATAAGTTGTTGTTTTTTTTTCCTCTCTTTTTTTTTTCTTTTTTTTTTTGACGATGACAGTCGCATCATTGTACATTTCACATGATACAGTAGTCAGGTCTTCATGTGAGGAGCATGCAGAAGTCTTTGTTTTAAGTTTTAAATGTAATGTTTGAAAACAACTGTATTGTTTTTGGCCAAATTTTTCAGTACACAAAGAAATTTACATTTGTCACACTGTTTCAAGGAAAATAGTCTTATGAAAGTTTTGGTATAGATTGAATATGCTAAACATACAATGTACATGTTTGTGGAATGTTTAAGGTCAGCCTGTTAAATATCTGTTACAGCATGGCTGTGCACTTTCCGTGCAAGAGATGCCGGTAATTTAGCCCTCTTGTTTTGACACTTTCCCATTCTGTTTTGTCAAAAGTATTTGTAATTGCCTCTTCTTCTTGCAGTTGAATTAGCCATGATAATGGATCGTCTGTATGGTGGAGTGTGCTATGCTGGTATTGACACTGACCCTGAGCTGAAGTACCCTAAGGGAGCTGGGCGTGTGGCCTTTGCCAGCCAACAGAGCTACATTGCTGCCATCAGTGCTCGCTTTGTGCAGCTTCAACATGGTGACATTGACAAGAGAGTAAGTTATCAAGATTTCAATCATCTTGTATTATCAGTATCAGAGTTTAAAGTGTAGAAAAGTACCTATGATATATGTGAAAAGTCTCTTATTTGCCTTATTGCAAATGTGAAATATGAGAAACTGTGATTTAAATTAATACATTCTGTGACATGTTATACACTGTATCTTACTCAGGTTGGATTTAAAGCGACAACCTCCTGATGGCTATACAGGCATGTATACCCACTAGACTACCAAGCCTCTATCCTATAGCCAGAAATGGTTCTGATCCCTTGTAACAGTGGGTACTGTGTGTTTATTCAAATTAATTATTCGTGTGTCGAGTTGTTATTTCCCGGCCAACACATATTGTGTAAGGGGGTATAAAGGAATAACCCCAAAGTTGGATGGTCGAGCAGTCCGTCAGGTGGTCAGTCAGTTGGTCCATTGCAAAATCTTGCAGATCAAACTCCCTCATTTTTTGAACAATTGACCTAAAAATTGGCCATCTGTGACAGCCATTACAGGTAGATGTAGAGGACACTTTTTTTTTTGTCAGTATTGAGTAATGTATTGCCATGGTTACAACAAATTTTCTTAAAATCATACCAAAATGTTGTGGATCAAAGTACTATCTTGGTTTATGAGCAATTTACTTAATTCAGCAAATGTGAACAATGTATCATGTAGTGCAAGACACCTTATTTTGTGAGTGTCAAGAACTATGTTGCCATGGCAACCCTTGAACTGCTTCTCCAGTTGTCAAGCAAAATTTAGCACCTATGTTGAGCTCAATGTAAAGTTATGCAAGACACATTTTTCATGAGTAGCAGAAAGTGTATTAGCATGGTAACAACACATTATGCCGCAAAATCGAAAAAGGCTAGCAGATTGAAGTGCCTCTCCAGTTTTCAAGTGATCTACATGGTATATGGCACTCATGTTAAGCTCAGTGTAAAGTTGTGCAAGACACATTTTCCAAGAGAAGCGAAAAGAATGTTGCCATGGTAACAGCATAGTGTGCCCCTCAAGATCAGTTAAAGAAGGACCCACTCCATTTTTTCCAATTTTGTAAGAGAAATAATTACTTGCTGAACAGTGCAACATTTCATATACAGAAATGACAAATGTCTGAATATTTCAGCTGTATGAATAAAAAAAACTTGCCTTAGTACCACCCAAGATGAAAAATAACAAATGTTAATTGATATATTTTAGTATCGGAATAGGCTTTTACCTTTATTAGCTTAAAAAAAAAATTCAAATTTCATCCATAACATACATGAAAAATTATGCAGGCATGACATCAATTCACTCATTTGACTGGGACTGGTCAAGAAATGTTTTCTGAAGAAATGTAACTTTTCAAATGTCCATACCTTCCCAATTTCTTTTCTGATTTTTGTCATTATTTAAACGTTCTATTGGGATTTTTTTCTCTTTCTTTTAGAGTTTATTCATTTTGGGGTGGATTTTCTCTTTAAAGGCTTGTGGGTCAAACTACCTCTCCAGTGTTACAGTGATTCACAAGAAAACTGGCACACATGAGCAACTTGATATAAGTTGTAAAAGTCATGTATTTCAAAGAGAATTGGAAAGTGTGTTGCCATGGCACCAAGGCATTCCCCCCCCCCCAAATTAGGTAAAAGGCTTGCAGATTTAACTACTCCAGTTTTCAAGTAATGTACCCAAAATTTGGTGTGCATGTTGCGTTCAATGTAGTTTTGTGCATGACACATTTGGCAGTAGTACTGGAAAGGGCAATGCCAGAGTGATTTGGCTCAGTCGATAGCACGTCTACTTCCCAATCTAAGTGGCTCGGGTCTAATTCCTTAGTCTTGCTGAGCAATGTTCTGTGTAATCATACCATCCTGTCTAGTAAGAGGCAAAACACTCTTTGCCTCATATAGGACATGGAGGTCCCATGTGAGAGAGAGTCACAGCTCATGTACATAAAAGATCCCACTTTAATTATTCATCGCAAAGAGCAGGGAGCATGGATGCAGGAAAAATTGTAAGAGCAGTTGAAAATGTGCTGCCATATTACCAATGCATCACACTGTGTGACTCCCAAATCAGGAAAATGTCTCGCAGACTGAAATGCTCCTGTGGTTTGTATTAAAGTGATTCCGAAGAAATTTAGCACATGTTGGTCATTAAATTTGAACAGATACATGGCACCGTACCTGCTCTAGAGTGCCGTATAAGGGATCAGAACCATCTCTGGTTATTGGGCAGAAACTCTGTAGTCTATGACACCTGTCTAGCAATTAGGATGCTGTTGATTCGAGTCCAACGTTATATATGCCCATGATTTTTATCATAGCTACTAACTAAAACCTCTGAATAATCAGTCTTATTAAAGCAGATGAAGGGCAATTTGTCAATCAGTTGCAATAAAAACAGCTCAAAACAAGAATCATTAATTTGAATAGATATGCAGTACCTGCTGCTATAAGTGATCAGTTCACCATCTCTGGCTATCAGGCAGGAGCTTGGTACTTAAGTGGATATGATGCCTGCTTGTAGCAGTGAGTAGGTTGTTGGTTCGATTCCGACCTGAGTTTTTATGCCTATGGTTTTTATCATATCAATGACTGAAAAGTGGTCAATGTTTATTTACTTAGATGAAGGGCAATTTGTCAATGAATTGCAATGTTATATCGTCGCTGGGGCAACAAGACCTCGTATCTACTAAATGTCAAATGTTCAGGAGAGCCAAAAAACATGGCGGACAAAGCACTATATAGTGAATGGGATAGCCTTTCCTTTGACATGCTGCAGTGGCTTCATTTTTGGGAGTAAGACAGTTTGAATTTGGACAGGGCATCACTTAACTGATTATTTGACCATTAATCCAAAAAAGTCATTTTCACCAAAATTTCAGATACAAGGTCTTGTCACCTCAGCAACGATATGCTGTTGTCCATATGCACAATGTGTTGTACAAGTAGCCATTTGTGAGCAGTTGTAACTGAGGGAACTTAGGAAATGAGCTTATATGCTCAGTGAAACAATTCTGGTTATTATGTGATTATAATAATCTAAATTAAAATTTTGATGATAGTGATACTTGACCAGCTTTTTACACGACACTTTTCCACTATAATGGAAACCTTGTTAAGCAGAATATCAACAACTGTGTATCATCTCTCAAAGACATCCACATCATACAAGTGTGCTATCAGCTAAACTTGCCTGTTGACCAGTAAATCTGCCTCTTGTTAAAGGCATTATGTACCATTTGTAGATGAAACAAAAACACAGCTTTAGTGCTTCGAACAAGAGGCAGATCTATTGGTCTGACTTAGCTGTAGGGGTAGGCATCATTCATCTCTCAGCAGTTACCATGGCAACTCTTCATGGTGTTTGCAGTGATTAGACTCACTGTGCTGCACTGCCCCAAAAGTATTACATTTGACACACATTTGTACCATTAAGCATGATAGCCTGAACAGGCACAGCAGGGAATAATTTTCCTGGTATCGCATAGCAATTTGCTATGCATTTTGGTATGACTGCTATACAAAATGTAATTTGCATTTGTAGTTTCATTACATAGACTTGTACACCATTTTGTTGAAAATGTATGTCCATCGACAAAAATTGCTATTCAATTTTGAGAAGGAAAATTATTCCCTGCACAGTGATATGTCATAATGAATGAGTATGTTTTATTGAGTGATATGGGGATTAATTTGATGACGGTGTATTACTGTGCAGTTTCATGCTGGTATTCAAGATGAATTTTGTGAATTATATGTGTTGTGCAAACTTGACAATTTAAATCAACTCAGAATTATGGCTTCACTTTGCATTCCTTGTGCATCATAAAAGGGGCCTTCCTACTTTTACCTTAGATTTATGAATGTTTCTTTCCTCTCTCTTTTTTTTTTTTTTTTTTTTTTGGTACCATAACAAGAAGTGTAGGACATTGCAATTTCATTTTCAATAATGATTCAGGTGACATATTGCATTTTAAAGCATCTTACTGAGGGAATTTTGTGCATTATGAATCTTCACTATTCCTATGTATCGTGATGTATCAATTACTGCAGTGTCAGACAACATCCTAGACTGTAATTTTCCCTATTTGCAAGGGATTTATACCTTACAATGTATGTGGAACAAAGTAAAATACTTGATGGTAAGGTATCATAGAGCTATTGTCTGTTGTATAAAGTTTCTGACATCACACTGACCAGTGTACAAGCGAGTAAGATTTGACTTACTCATCTCATGCTGAAAAAAGGAACAGTAAAGAGGCAGAAGGAGCTTCTTGGAAGTTACTTCTTGGAAGTTACTTCTTAGAAGTTAAACTGTCTAATTTACAGCTGTTGGTCTGTGACCCTGACCATAGGGTCCACACTGTGTAGCGGCTGTGTTTTACTGATTGACATGATGTTTATTGAGAATATGATGTAGGCCTACATGACTAACAAAATTATGCATTTCGTGCTGAAACCAGAACTAAAAATGCAATCAAAGATAAAATTATCAATGAATATCATCGGAGGTTACATAAAAGTATTCAACATTGTACTTGTATTTACAAATAAGGCATAATCTCGTGCTCCATAAAGCTGTCATTATACCCTACCACACTCAGTAATATTTCTCTGATGCCATTCCACAGGTCGAGGTCAAGCCGTATGTGTTGGATGACCAGATGTGTGACGAGTGTCAGGGCACAAGATGTGGTGGCAAGTTTGCACCCTTCTTTTGTGCTAATGTCACCTGCCTGCAATACTACTGTGAGTTCTGCTGGGCCACTATCCACTCACGACCTGGCCGAGAGTTCCACAAGCCACTTGTCAAAGAGGGGGGTGATCGCCCACGATCATTTCCATTTCGTTGGTAGGTCTGTATGTGGGATCACGCAGACTATGAGCACCTCACATTTACTTCAGTGTTGAGGGAATTACAAGGAGTATACTTATAATGTGTGAAGTGTTTTCTTTGTGATTGATAGAGAGCCCAAGGGCATTGACAAGAATGGAGCAAAGCAACCAGCTGTGACATAAATGAATGTAGTACATTTACAAATTTCTGTGTTCATGTGTGTGGTGTGTTGTTCTTTCAGATGTACCATAGCCGGGTTTGAAAGTCATTTCTTTAGATAGAGAGAAGCTAAAATATCTATTGTTGAAGCAGTGAGTGTGATCATTTCAGAAGTTGGAGAACTTCAGTATTTGTTGGAGGAATTTCTGTTTTCCACTATTTAATTTCCCTTACAAGAAGTGGATTCTTGCCAGATTTGTGCAAAGAAGTCTTTAGAACACTATATGAAAGATTTTATTTTTTGAGGAAGCTTTTACACAATTTTTACATTGACGTTTTGTAATCCAGGAAATGCTATAACATTTTTTCCCTCTTATGCAGGGGGCGATGCAAAAGCAGGAAAAAAAAAATTAAAAAAAAAAAAGTAGCAAACATTTCTGGAGTAGTTCTGTTTATGTGACATTGACCCAGGAAGATGAGATTCTTGAATCGCACGAGCATTAATGCCAAAGCCTCTATTTAAATATTATTTCTGTGCAATTTGTGTAATCACAGTACACATCTAACAAAATAGAATGCCATTTTCATTATTTTCGTATTTTATGTATTCTTCATATATATATATATCTATATTTCTAAAATTATTTTGGAAAAATATGTGAAGTCACTGTTTGCTTGTTTTCAGTGAGAAAAAAAAAGAATATGTGTCAGGGACAAAGGATTTCATTTTATGAAGTGGGTTGAAATAGTCATTGTCAGTGTTTCTTTTGAGTGCATTAGATGAAACTGGATATTTGTCTAAACTGTCTATTCTATATCAGAGCATCCTTATATCATTCATTCATTTAAGAAGGTAATGTCTAATAGATGCTGCTCAATACATATAGTATACTCATGTATCAGTGTGTTTGGGTGTGTGTGAATGTGTGTATGTGTTTATAAACATGACTATTTCAAAGATATTATCACAGGAGCAGATTATTGCCAGTTAAGCCCATAATGGACACAATTTCTTCAAGCCATTACAGATGTTATACAATACACAATATACATGTAGGTCAGAGAGATGTTACAAATTTGTCCAGATTCTGTTAAGTTACTGTGCAATGTTTTTGGTTGTAACATGACTGTGGGGTAGAATTGCTGCAAGAAATCTTATCTCTGAAATAGAATATACATTTTGAGGACTTAAGTAGTTTGACATAAAGGTAATTTACTCTTTAAAAACTACATGTACATGTGTTGATGCATGAATGCAATGCTTAAAAACAATAAAAAGGAAAAAATAATACGTGTATTAGATTCTCTCATGTACTGCATATAAACAACAGTCAAAAGGTGTTTGTGGTATTAACTGTAACTTATACATTGTATTTGATATATATATGATATTGATATATACAAAACATTGGTACAAGATATCTCGGTTATTAATGGACATAATGTGGATTGACACACAAAGCTATGATGTTAATTTTGAAAAAATACTCTGATATTGTGTGGCTGGGGACAAAATATGGCTTTGTAGTGTCATTGCAAAATAACATAGCCAAATATTTGAATACTAAGATACAGGTAGTAGTGTTGCATGTGTAGTGAGTGTGAATTGTTAAAAAAAGAATAATAATGATAATCTCATGTTTCATCACAAAAAAACAGTTGATTACAAAAGCATGATGTGTGGTTTCCTTGCAAGCACATGTACTTGAGCATACAGTGTATGCCTTCCTATCATTGGGAAGTGTTATCTTTTGTGATACAAATGCATACCTAGAAAAATATCCATGTACGTGTATTGTACATGATTAACCACTGCTTCATTTCATTGTTTTGTCTTGTGAATGTAAGTGGTGGTTTGCAATACAAAATAACAAAAACAAGCAAGCAAAAATAAGTCTAATAGGATATGAGTTTTTAAAAGGAATGTAGAAGAATGCAGTTTTCACAAAGTATGTGTTTTGTATATGTATACATATATACACATATGAATATTGGCCACATTTTTGGCAATCTTCAAATGAGATATTTGTCATTTTCCAGGTTTTGTAGAATTTGTGGTTTTGAATTTATATGATGTATGTGTGCACGAGTGTTTGAATTTGTAGTGAGAAGTGATAAATTTTCAGCTCTTTGCTTTTTATATCCATAGTTCTTAGCATATAATCTCAAGGAACAAATGTATTTGATATATATGTTTGAATCTATACCTATTTTTCTTGGTACAGTATTTTAGTAACAGTTACAATTGCTACACTATATTAGTCACTCTTAACTTTTATACAGAACCAAGTAATTTTCTTAATGATTTAGAATATAAAATTTCGTACACACATTTTGCAAATGCTTTAGTATTAAATTTTTGAAAAAAAAAATATCCTTTCTCACTGAAATTTATATATATGCATGTATTTTAATTATTTATAAACAAACATTATCAAATTTGCATATGGATGTGATTCAGAGTTTGTAATTTTTTATTTTTCTTTAATGTTATAAAAAAGTACAAAGAAAAAAAAAAACTTTCAGAAATTTTCACATTGCCTGTTTTCCAGAGCGTGTATTGAACTTTTTATTATTGGCTAGGTTGTTGATACAAAGACAGAGTTAATATATATGGTTTGGAAAAAAAAAAAGAAGAATGTAATCAGTTTTTTGTTGTTGGTTTCTTTCTTTTTTTGTAAGTATTGTGCATTTGCCTACGTTATCTTTTCTACTTTTCCTGTGTGTTGTGAAGATAGAAATATTGCCAATGTTTTCATCTGGGGTTGTACACAGCGGGTAGTAGTGTATAAGTCCTTAAAGTAGGTATTATATGTTTATTATTATATCTGGTGCTACATTGTACACTAGTCTGTGATTCTGTGTGAGAAGTAGACGTTATGCTGTGAGGATTCTGCCAGAAGTGTTTGATCTTTTTTGTTCTTTATTCATTTTGGAGGGTGTTGTTGTTTTTTTTTCAGTGCAATATGAAGTGATTCAATAATTTTGTAGTGTCTATTAACTTATTGCCATCTAAGCCCTGATTTGTACTGTACTGCACAATGTTTTGTTTAAATGATTTGACAACATTCAGTCAATTGAAGATTTATCTAAACTTTAGTGAATTAAAAGCAATTGAATTGGCATAGATGAAAAAAAAAGAAAACACAGTTTGACAGTCATTGCCTTTAATGTGGAAAATAGTTATTTGAAACCTGAGTATTTTCAATCAGACAGTGTTTAATTTTTGCCATAATGACTATTGCAGAGTTCAGCATAGCTCTTCCATTTTATTACATTTTGCATAACAAAATATTTTCACTTTAGCTTTTATATGAAGGATATCTTTGCTAGCTTTTTACAATTGTCATCATTTTTAAAGGATGAACTTTTGCATACAACTTTTTGACTGCTTTTTGGAATGTTAGAATTTTATTTACACACTGTAAATATGTAATCATCATGAGGTGTTTTCATGGACTTTGTGTTTTTACTTTGCTAGCTTGTCTCATAGAACGAGCTGCAGGTGTCTCACTGACCATCAGCAGTGCTTCAATGTTATTTCCCAATTGCTGGGTGTGTGCAAATCACAATTGATTCATTCTTAGTGGTACCATAAACTGAGTTTTTGTTTGTTTGCTTGTGAGGTTTAACGTTTCAGCATACCTCCGGCCCTCCCCTTACAATACATGTCAGAATTGTGTGCAAATCATCTCTATTCCTTGAAATATGTAGAAAGTTTAAGTGGTACTTTCTTTTTTTTTTAATTGATTGTTTAGACCTCAAGAGTTTGAGAAATATATGGAGAAAAAGCTTGCACACTAGTCAATGCATAGCATAGTCCACAGTCAATATTGTATTCCAACTAACTAAAAAATAATCTGATCCGTCACAGAAGCTTACTTTATACTCTTAGTTTAGCCCAAGTGCAAATTGCCTTGGGAACCACATACACTATGCCTGCATATGTTAAAGTTACTATTTGGGAGTTGAAAAGCAGTGTGCCCCAGAAAGAATCAAAGACTGCTGCAATCATGTCATAGGAGGTTCAGCTACAACTGGAAGAAGTTATCATTAAAAGCTTTTAAGCATGCATATACTAAACTATTCATTGTTTTATAATTGGAGGCCATGTTTAGGTATGGGATATTTAACTTTGACAGTTGTTACATATGGGATATTTACAATGATATGCATGCTTTAAATCCTGGTTAAAAAAAAGAAAAAAAGATGTAGTCAAAGTGTGAAAAGGTTTCATTTATTGATAGCAGTTATGTCGTGTGTGTCACTTTCAGAGTAATAGCTTGGTAGCCTGGTTTTCGGGGGCAGATTTTTATACAACTCTTGGTGGTAGCTATATTATATATTTTCATAGAACTTTTGTGACATTATATTCTTCTTCTTACTGCATATAGTATTGTGTACACATATTTGAATGAAGTGTTTGTATTTTCAGGTAAAGCATGGATGATTGCCAGAATTTTTGTTATACAGAGGCAAAAGAAGAAAGACTTGAGAATTCATTATTTTTGGAACTTGCTTTACAACATTCCTGTAATGATATTGAAAATTTTAGGCACTGTTTTTGTGCAGTTTAGTTCTGTATTTTTTTTTCACATTTTTTTATTATGTGTTCATCAAAATGTTCCAGTTAGACTGCTAGGGAGATTCCTGCTTTTCTTGATAAACACATGGATAAATATGAAGATTTGTTTTACATAATATAACACACAAGTTAATTGTAGATGATCCAATTTCATTATACCTAAATGCAATACTAGTATACTTCTTCATGTAACGTACATGCAATATTGAAGGGAAAGTTGCAGAAAATATAAGAAATATTACTGTGGATTTGATTAGAATACTAGTGGCTGTTGCCATTCTGATTTGTGTGTAGGGGAAAAGGGGGTCTGGAAGGAATGTAATGGATTAGAATTTATGTATACACATAATGTCTTTGGTGTTGCAAATGAAATCTAGAAAACAACTTGCTTTTAGCACTTAGGCAGATGATGGAAAAAAAAAAAGAGCAGTGCTTGTTTCCTGTTGCTGAAAACATAATTTGTTGTCAGATCTTTAACCCTGAATGTTTCTCAGTGGTTTATAGATCTAGACTTCTGATTGCAATACCAGCAAATTGTCAGGATAAGTCACAAGTCACATATTTACCCATTTTGTGTAAAACCAGATTGTAATCAAAGTGCAAATATATTGCATTATACTAATCTTCATATCCTTATTCATGTGTATATTGAGAAAGAGATGAAACATTGTGGTTGCATTTTCTGCACAAGTTGGGCATTGTTTGTTTGCTTTTGAACTTGATGTGAAAACCTCAAAATAAATGTTGAAGGCTAATTACAGCATTTCTTTCATGTCACTTCTGTCATTATTTTTATTCAAGTCAAGAGTGCGAGCATTGTTATTACCTCATTAGATGTAATCTGTGGATGTAGTCATTCTCAATGGGTTGGATTCACACAAACAGAAATTAGTGGGATACAAATCTCAGATATTTGTATCACCATCACAATATCAAGATTTTTGAACGTGTGGACACAATAATCCCCCAGTTAGCATGATCAGCATCGCAATGCTGATCCTGAAAATTTTGCGCAGTAGTTCTGAACTAGCGATCTAATTCGCCCATGATGACGGTGTGAACACTTCTCCAAATAATCTCAAGATTTTATATCCCACCATTCTAAGCGCACATCACAACAACAATGGCACTACAAAGACGTCTTTAACCTCTTTTGAGCACCACAACAACTGCGCGCACATCACGTTACTGTGACGAACAAGGGCAAAGAGGAGCGCATGCAGTGAAGTGCACTGTGTGTGCCTGTTTGGCAGATTTCATGCATGTGCAGATTCGTTGGCAAATTATCACAGTCAGCAATTAGCGAGGCATTTCTGTCTGTGTGAACGCTTGCAAGAAATCTCGGGATTGGGATCATGATTGTTATCCCGCTATTTCTGATAGTGTGAATGTGGCTGTAATGCACTTTTTGTTTTTACGTATATATTTTTTTATTTTTGGTTATTCATTCGAGTCTAATGATCTTCATCATCAGTAAGGATATTTCATTATACTTATGTATCAAAACAAAACAAAAAAATCTGGGAAGTAAATCAATGAAAAGTTTAGGGGAAGAATCAGACACAAAATGTTATGAACTAAAAGCTTTGAGTGTAAGCCAAATAGGTAACTCTGTGATTAAGGTGCTTAGCAGTTCTCTGTATTTGTATGCAAAATTCCATATATTTTCATTTTTCTCAAATATTTGGGAACAGACAGAACTTACCTGCTTGAGGAGAGCACACAAATATCTAAATGTTATATACTGATTTATATCTTATATACCCCGCATACACAAAGTATATAAGGGGGTACATGTATATAGATTCTTTTTTTAGATCAAGAGTTTACAGAGCAAGTTATGCATTTAACTTTGTGGTATGGATGGATGATTCTAGACTAGTCTCTCCTGGATTGTGACCGGGGCCTGGTGGGTGATGAATATGTCATCTTCTTTTGACCAAAATGTCATTGGAGTTGGCTAACAAACAAAGCAGGGATGTGGGATCTGAAAGAAAATTTACATTTTCAATCTTTCAAAAGTATGGGGTATAACAGTTTCAGGAGCTGTATAAATTTTCACAGCATTTCTTTTACCATCTGTTACGACCAAAATCACTCTGAGAATGATCGCACAAAAGAAACAATCAACTAATGTTCAGGCGGTTTATTAACAGTGATATTGTGGGTACAGACTCGTAACCGGTTTTCACTTCAGTACAATAATAATTAATAGAAACAATTATAAATCGGTAGTGGAATCACTTACACATATTACAGCCAAATTTGAAAGCAAGTAATCCTTTGACAGTGTCCAGAAAAGATGTTCGATGCACAGATGAGTGATCCTTGATGCACCGATGAATGATTCCTCCGACGTAACTCCAGAGGCGCAGGTTGCAATAATCCACGTTATAAATCCGGGGTAAAGTCCACGATATATGTCCACGGCGAAACGTGCAAAATCCAAACGTTATGACGACCACGTCCAGTTGATGCGTTGAATGATGATTCACTTTATAATGTCCAGCAAGGAATCCAGCCCGTCAAAGCTTTGCCGTAATAATGTCAGTTGACACTAAAATATGGAGTCTATCTCCAATGTAGGCAAATTAATTCTCTGCAGGCAAAATGTCTCCCAGGCCTTATCTCCACAAACACAGTTTGTATAGCAGGTCAGCAGGTAACACAGGACTGACTATAACAAGTCGCTTCAGAGCCAGAAGTGACGTAACTCTCAGAGCAGAGGTGTTGGGTACTCTGCCTACCTCAGAATTTCTCCGACTTATATACTATCCATTAACCCCTTTCTAGTACATTCTGTAATTTTCTCCAACCTGGGGCCACATACCTGAACATACTAGCAAGTCCAAATTCAAGGAATCCTGGATGACTCACTGTCTAACTATGTGCATAACATCATTGCCAAAATTAACTACCAATCACATTGGGCTACAGGGACAGTGCCTCACTCAGCCAAATATGTAAGCACTTCCTAGAATTTTCTGGAATGGGTTAAATCATTCTAGATTGAGTGAGCTATAATGTATTTCCTGTCACATGCATACATGTACTGTAGCTACATTGTATACCACATAGAAAATTCTCCACTGATCTGGTCAGCCTGTATGTATATCTATATCATATAGAATGTTCTCCATTAAGCTGGTCACCCTGTGTACATACAATGTACACATTAAAACAACCATGCAACACATTAAAACAACCATGCATACAGCCTTGATACATGTACATAACTATACTTGTGTGTACATTTGTGACACATCAGTTTGTTACATTATCATCATGCATTTTGTGCCTTTGCTGCTACTAGTAATAGTGATAATGGATGATACACTTACAAAGCCAAAGAAAGTTAAACCTCCACAGTGCAAATGTTTTTTTAAGCTGCACAGTGATTGTTGTAGTTCAGCAGAAAAAGCTTTTATTTAGTCTTCGTTAAAGGGAAGATAAACCCCAAGAACAATGTGGATTGAGTGAAAGCAGCAACATTAGTAGAACACATCAGTGAAAGTTTGAAGAAAATCGGACAATCGATGCAAAATTTATGAATTTTTAAAGTTTTGATGTTGGAACCGCTGGATGAGGAGACTACTAGAGGTTATGACGTATGAGAGGACTACAATATCAAGAAAATATAAAGAAAATACTACAAAAATCAATTTTTCATGAAAATTACAAATTCCATCAACTTGATATTGACATATGTTAAGGGTAGCAATTATTCACCCTGCTTTCTGAAAGCGGTTGGTCCACTGCTCTTTCATAATTCTAAAAAAGTGAATTTTAGTTGAATATCCTTTATATTTTCTTTGTATTGTTGTCCACTCATACGTCATATCCTCTAGTAGTCTCCTCATCCAGCGGTTCCAACACCAAAACTTTAAAAATTCATAACTTTTGCATCGATTGTCCGATTTTTCTCAAACTTTCACTGATGTGTTCTCCTAATGTTGCTGCTTTCACTCAATCCACATTGCTCTTTGGGTTTACCTTCCCTTTAAAGTCTAAACACATTGTCTAGGGAGAAACATTTCAGTACAAGACTTTTGTGTTGGTTTCATCTGATAATATAGCATGGCATGAAAATCCTTGTTTTTGGTTTTGTTTTGTTTTTTCTTATGCGATTAATGTACAGTATATTGAAATGACATTTCACTATGATATTTGTTTATGTGTTTGTGTGTGCGTGTGTGTGTGTCTGTGTGTGTGTCTGTGTGTGTGTGTCTGTGTGTATTGTGTGTGTATGTTTCTGGATGTTCCTATTTAAAAACTTCATGCGACAATGCGTCATGTTTGTGGTCAATTGATACATATATAGATCATTGCTTCATTATAAACGGACACTATAAGAGGATTACGTGAGTCTTCATTCAGCCATATCGTTCTGTATGACTGACTCAAAATCATGTCAGTATGAGAGCACTGGACATACAGCCCTTACATAGCCATTATGAGAGCATCAGACAGATTAGCCTAGCTATCATTTTTGTAATCATTTCATTCGATGTAAAAGTGTGCCTGTTAGTAAAGAATTGATAGATTAAAGACAGCATGCATCTCAAGGTGAGATGTTGAAATACGTGTATGACAACCAGCATGCCTGACATAATGGATTAGCAATGTACAGTGGACTCCCTTTGTAACGAAGTCCCCGGGACCGGCAATTGTATTTTGTTATATCAAAACTTCGTTTGGAGAAAGAGATAAGCAGTTCTTTTAAAGGGGATGGCTAGTAACCGATCAGTGGGAATCAGTGGGAATGCTGAGGGATGATTGTTCCAATCCTTGTGGGATTCATTTAAGAGTACATTATATATTTATTCTTGTGTGAAAATTATTTGCTTCAGAATGGTCTCATATTCAAGTAATGTGCAGTTTAATGTTTCCAGGTATGCGTCCCTGGTCAGTGACGGGGCATTAATCTGCACACTACTTGAATATGAGACCGTTCTGAAGCAAATAATTTACACACAACAGTAGATATATAATGTACTCTTAAATGAATCCCACAAGGATTGGAACAATCATCCCTCAGCATTCCCACTGATTCCCACTGATCAGTTACTAGCCATCCCCTTTAAGTCCTGCCTATGTTTCATGGCATTTCTTTTTTATCTAACAAATTTTTCTGATCAGGAAAGGTCACTTGAGGGAATTTTTGAACTGAGCTGTTATAACCATTTCACTGGGATTAAAAAAAAAAAAAAAAACAGAGAGTTGACGTATTTTCATAACCACAGGATGTCATCACTGGCAATCATATCACTGTATTGAAGTTAATCACACAATAAAAACAAAGGAAATATTGAAAGATGTAACAACACAACAGAAATAACAGAATCATCACATCAATATGTTGCCCATGCAGGACAAGACGTATAAATGAACATGCAGGGAAATAGAACAGACGTATAACATGTAGGGATCCTAAGGAAAATTACAACGCATGAAGTTCTGTTTGGATCTCATCTCAGAATCCCCCCCCCCACACACACACACACACAATTTAAGAATTAAGTATGTCAAACTTAAATTTTAACACGTAATATCACCGTCTGATCATAGCAGTAAAGGACCTATACATGCATAGTATTTCTGCCAAAGACTTAACCTTGTATTCAAATGGGGTTGTGTGTATGAAGCATGTTAGGAACAAAACAAACAAAAAAACCCTCTAACTGAAATCTATCATTCTTTGTACACAAAAGTATCTAAATGGATTGCGTACACAGATTTATTTTTTTTTAAAGCAGATTTAAGGCCCCATGGCACAATCTAAGCATTATATGTACCCTTTATTGAAATCATTATCAAATCTAGGTCTTCTCCAGAAGATTTTTTTTTTAATGTTTCAGAAGATAGATCCCTTAAAGGGACGTATGCATGACAAGAGAAGAAGTGTTATTCTACTCGGAAACCTGAGATGAAAATGTTTGCATGTCGACCTTTTCCCATCTCTGTTCTGCCGCCCTTGGGTGTAGTGAGTTTGAGAAAGGTCTTGATAGTCCCTCTAAAGCCATTCGTTGAGAATATTATGGTAAAACGTGGAGTCAAACAAAAAGAAATTGCTTATCTATGCTGGGCACAACTTGTGAGAGGGCCTATGACTAAAGATATATAGGCCTATAGATCTGATGACATGACAAGAAAATGAACGAAAAGCTGAACTATACTGAAGGACAGAATTCAAGTTTGATTTATTGATCGTTGGCAAAGCAAACATCAAGTAAAATAATATTCTTTTTTTCTCTCTCATATTCAAAGAATTTTATGCTTCACAATATTTTCCTTGGGTGAGTATCTGTATTGAAGTTAAAGGACAAGTCCACCTTCATATACATGTGGATCGGGTGAATGCAGGAACATTAGTAGAACACATCAGTGAAAGTTTGGGGGAAATCAGGCAATCCGTTTAAAAGTTATGAATTTTTTCACTGCTGGATGAGAAGACTACTACAGTGTATGATGTCACATGCGTAGAACGATATAAGGAAAATATAAAGAGAATTTCACAAAATTTTATTTAAAAAAAAAGAAGGTCATATTTCCTCAAATTGTCACTGATGTATTTCCCCTACCTTCTGAAAAGGGCAAGTCAAGAGTTCTTTCATTATGCAAGAAAAGTGAAAATATGTCAAATTTTCTTCATATTTTCTTTATATCATTCTATGCATGTGACATCACAAGCCGTAGTAGTCTTCTCATCCAGCAGTGCCTGAGCATAAATTTCAAAAATTCATAACTTTTGAACGGATTGTCCGAATTTCCTTAAAACTCTCAGTGATGTTTTGTACTAATATTGCTGCATTTACACAACCCACATGTCTATGAAGTTGGACTTGTCCTTTAATCTTTCTTCTGCCGTGTCTTTTTTCTGCAGGTTATTCATGATACATGTACTAAAAGATCAAGCAGAACAATAAGGAAACTGACGTGTGATTTAGCCTGATCGTTATTCGAAAGAAAGAAATAAAAAATCAAGACGGCTGAAAACGAGGAATAAGTCTGCCATTGTACGCTGTTATGAACAAGGATTTAGCTGCTATTTCGGTGTCACCAAAATCCGTGACCTACCGCGAGGAGGATGCCGTTGGTATAGTGAGCAAACCGTGCCAGAGGAAGTGAATGCATGGAAGAGGTCATTCTTTTTAAAGCTCCATCCGTCAACCAGGACTCACAGCCTGGTGCCTTCCATTTTGTCTTCCAAGACTAAGTTTCTGGATAGTACTTTCCTCTCCTGACAAATTTGAGATACGTAGTTTCACTGTTGTCAAACATTGGACATGACTTTAAAAATGTCTTTAATTTTTGTTGTTGTCATTCATCATAAATAAAGATAACTCGTTCATTTTTCTGACAGGATCATATCCGAGTCATTTCGTCGGCTGTGTGACCACCTGTTACCAACAGTCAATATTTGTTCCATATCCGATTCCTCTTGGCCTATGACATAGATCCCGCGTGCATGGACCCATGTGTATACTATTTTGGAAAGGCTATCAAAGTAGAAGAGCCCCTTATCTACATATCTTTGTTTTTATCCGTTAATCAACGGTGCTATCTATAACCTATTTCGAACACATCTCTCAAGATAGCTGCATATTTCATGTAGATTATGCTGACGTTGCTAACTGCTTTACTATCTCTCTATGCTTGCAAGTTAGTATTTATCTGCTCTGCGAAAATTTTGAAATTGAAATCATGTTTTAGCATGCGTGGCAGATTCCAACGCAAGAAAAACAAATGAATAAACAAACAAAAATCAATGTCTTGTTGTATCAGTCTACATTGGGCTGCTTGGAATGGGAAAAGTCAATTTAATGACTATTACAGTCCGTAGACCTTCTCTCCCTATTACATTCTAGCACAACCAAAATCGATTACATAAAGGGAAATGCTTGCAATCATAGAGTAGCGCAAACAGCGCAAACAACTCCTCCAAGTTGGCAACGAGATCATTAGTTTAAACTTTAGCATACTGGCCACCAAACGCAGCTGTGTAAGGGCAAGCATAAACATGGGTGAATTTTAACTTCCTTCGCAGGCGCTGGGCAACAGCATCATGAACTTGACATACCTTTGTCAATTGATTGGCTTTCACATGAAACATCAGAGCTTTTTGTTATGAAACACCACCAAAATATGAGTACGAGACCGACACCCACGAGTCATACAGCCCATTAGTTATCATGGTTATACACAAGTTATACAGTTCACGAGTCATACAGCCCATGAGTTCGACACTAAGAAAACAAGGCCCACGAGACCGATACATTAAGCCCCGTGTTGTATACACTGTGGAACTCGTTCCATGGACAGTTTTTATCTAGTGTAGAACTCATGGGCTGTATGACTCGCGAGCTGGATTCATGGACCTGTTTTCAATGTCGAACTCGTGGGATGTACATGACTCGTGGGTGTCGGTCTCGTGGGATGATGTCATTTAATTTATATCTCAGTCTCTGTAAAGATAATCTTAAGTTTTGACACAATAAATTTGGGGACATTTTGGACATTATTGTCAATAAACTCTTTGAAAACTGTAGGTCGTGTTCCGGAAGAAACGGACTAATGAAGACTATATCGACGTGAAGGTGTGCCAGCAAACCTGTAATGTACTGGCACAGCTGTTTGAGCTCAAAATTATTATTTCTACTTCTATAGTAGGTAAATGAGATTTCACACATATCGAGATCTATATAATGGAGAGAGTAACAGAATGAAATCAAATAATGATTCATGTAAAGCAGCTTTCCACAATTTCCACTAAAAGAGAACGGTTTACTTAATCGTATTGGCATGAAACTTTATGAATAATGATTAAAGTAATACCACACCACCAAAGCAATGCTGTACTTTCTTAAGCGAAGTTCGTATCTTTGACAGCGCATTATCAGGACCGTTATTACGTAGTTTGTATGGCATGTTTAGACGATATCAGCAATCGTCAATATTAACAAATCCTGCAGTCAAACCCGAGAATACAAAGAGTTTAGCGTCGTGGGGATTTCACTTGTGGTGTTCTTTAGTATAGGGTTTTGGTGTCAAATAAAGTGAAAATCACTACATACTGCACTGGTACGTTGTAATGTCTTGCCGCAGAAAAAGTTTGAAATCATATCTGTAGCTACAACAAGATATTGTTGGGAGAGAAGCAAAGGGGTGGCATTGCTAAACCAAGCGATCAGAAAGGGTTTCAGTGTCAAATCTTGAACTTATAGGAACACTACAACATTATAACACCCGTTCATTCCTATTTTCCTGTTCCCACCGCATTCTCATTGCTCGTGATTTTCAGAGGTGAATTCAGAGATTACGACTGATATTGTTTATCATTCACCGATAAGTTTGATTTACTATAGATAATACTCTGTCGAGTTGAAGGACAAGGTTATAATTTCACAGCAACTACCTCTCTGAGATTACCTTGGGAAGGAGGCAACACCAAATGATTCATCAACAGCAGCGTAGCATCATCGCAATTAAGCGCTCTAGTATCAACTCGATCAGTCAGACCTATTGCTGCTGCTCTATTCACTGTTTCAGACAATATGCTTCGTTGGGTAACATTAAACTGTTGAAAGCCATCCCTTATCGTGCTGAAAATATGCGCCAAATAATGGGGAAAGATAAAAAGTGACAGCGTTTTTCTTTTCCCCTTAAATTCGTTTCTGCAAATCTTAATCACATAATACGCATTCTACATAACATGCGGGCATGATTCATAATTATGTGACATCAAAGCCATTCAGCCGACGCTCTTTGAAAACTGTTAATTTCGCCAGTGTCAATGTCCAGCACTATCACTATATTACGGCGAGTGAGATTTATCAAGTGACTAATAATCATATTTCGGCGTAGCACTATCTCCGAGGGGGCTTTATCTAGATTTATGGATTTAAACGGAATGCGTGTCGCTTGTGAATTGTTTCCATCTTAGCACATGGTTTTTATTATAGTGCTCCGGGCGTGCTGCTATAGATGCGTCCTCTAAATTACGATCGCGTTGGCTGTCGGGCGCAGACTACTCACATACTATATGCTACCAGACAGCAAGCTAATAAAGCCGGTTCGTGTTGCCATGGTAATGTAACGGGACATTTAAACGAAAGTAAATATTGATTTTTGTGCCCTAAGTGAATGCTTGGGATTTGTCCTGTTTCCATGTGGGACGGTGTAATAGGAAATAGCACGTGGTTCCGTTACGTGCATAAACACGATACGTATTCCCTTAGCATGAACTTAAGAAATTGATTAGGACCTACCTGAAACAAACAACAAAAGACTACAACAACAAAACAGTCATAGGTCATTGTCAAGATTTATGCAGTCACGCAATTCCAGGAAAACCGAATGAATTGCTGATAAAGTGGTTTATACCGAAGTAATATTTCATATAGGCCTACAAAGTTATTGTATGTAAGGATATTGATGAGAACAGATTTTAGAATAAATTTTGTTGTATACTTGTTAACTAAAATTTTGCTAAGTATTGCCTCCTTGTCTCAGCATATAGGGCAATAATATGGAATGCTTCTCTTTCCCACGCCAAGATATTAGGAACATACAAGCTAAAGATTTATGGCAGACGACGCCATAACTCAAAGTGCATGCAAACCCACCCCGTCACTGACAATCGCCACTCCACCTGAAAAAAAGAATATATCACAGTTTTAAAAATTCAGAATAAAATAAAAACAAAATAATAAGTGTGATGACTTGTGTGGTATCAAAGACTCGAGTAAAAGATGAGTCAGGCTGTCTTCCCCATTGGGTTAATAAAGATGACTCCTGCTGATAATGGATTAAAGTTCCCAGCATTCACCTCATCGCTCTGCTGGTAAAGCCTTTCTTGCATTCAGTGACCAATATGTGTCACAAACACGTGGACAACAGACTCTCTGTAGGTCCTACATGTATAGGCCTGGACAATTATGACCGTGTGCATAAATATAGAACCAATTTCATGGACTGTTGCTGGATTTCATCTATATGCAAAACAGAGAATGCATAATTATAGTGAAATGTCAGGAAAAGAGCAAAAGTGGAACGTTGCCTTCCTGTTCGTTTTGTCAGTCTGGTATATTTAGTGTCGGGCAACCTCACCCGCAGGCTATAGCCTGCAACAATGAAAGAAACCCAGTAAGAGATGATTTATTCTTACCCTTCCTGTTATCTTTATGCTGCTATGTAAATTGGCCATATTCACGTGACAGTGTTTTTTATGTGTTTGCATGAATTTAAGATAGTACGTTATTGATCAACGCCAAACGGACTGCGCATCATTTGACGAAAGTTCTGTGACGATCCCTTAAAGACCTTCAAAACCATTCGTTCTAAACACGCAATTGTCACTCAAAGTATTCATGAAATGCTATCAAGTTCCTTCATTATTGACCGTCAAGGTCTAAGCCTGAAGTTCACTACGTGTTGCATCATGTACTGATGGCGTGAGAGAGGGTTGGGTAGTCAGAGGCTCAATACGCAGATAATAGAGAAGCAATAGTTCGCATAGGATACACCTATCTGTCTGTTAATGTGGCTGCTGTTATAAAACACAAACACAAACACAAAAGAGCCTTTATTTGACGAAGAGGAAGAAGAAGAAGAAGAAGACGTGTGTCATTATGCTTAAGTTGTAATTCATGTTCCTTTCATAGTTTTTATGTATGTTATAGATTTGGGATTCAACATGCGACCATGCACCACATACACAGAGTCGCATATAGGCTGATTTTTCAGTAGACCTGAAAACAACATTATTGGTCAGCTATGATGGGTTTCGATATTTCCCATATAATAGGTGTTCTTCAGACCCATTTCTTTGAGTGTCGTTTTATTTTGTTTTTGTTTTTCGTTTTCCATGAAGAGGTAGGTGAAAGCGTGAATAACAACTTAGAAAACAGTCAGCGGCAGCTCTGACACTTTGGAATCATTGCGAAAAGAATATTAATAATGAATGTACATTGTAAGATAGGTTCATCTAATACGTGCTTCACAATGGTTTTCATGGGATGTTTGAAATCCCTTTTTGTTCCATGTAGATGAATTATCGCTTACAAAGTTAAAGAATGTGTTCATATCTTAGGTAGATAGATAGGATTGGTTCAGTCTCAAGTTTTGATGTAGTATACATTGCTCACATCGTAAGCAGATCTCGACGTTCAAAGGACAACAGAAACTGTTCGTCTTTCGCATCTATTACCACTACAACTATTACTGCCACAGATATCATTGTGACTGCTATTATCATTAGCATAACCACTTTTAAGTTCATTACCGCTATACTTGTAATACAGAGATTGATATCTGTTGTCCTAAAAGTCGCATTTATCGGACATAGTAATGGCTCTTTACATGACCAATTCTTCTCTTTTCATGATAATTACTACGGTTTCTTTATATGTAATAATACAATAATATATAATTAAAAAAAAAAAAATATATATATATATATATATATATATATAGGTCCTATATATATATATAATACTATTGCCTAAACCTTTTTAGCATATCATATTTGTCCCTGAAACAAACGGGCGCACGTCACGAGACCGACACCCACGAGTCATACAGCCCACGAGTCATACAGCTCACAAGTCATACAGCAGCATACAGCTCACGAGTCATACATCCCATTAGTTCGACACTGAGCTAACAAGGCCCACGAGACCGACACATTATGCCCCGCGCTGTATCTGTCGAACTCGTGGACTGTTTTTACATACATAGTGTCGAACTCATGGGCTTTATTTGCCTAGTGTCAAACTCATGGGCTGTAAGACTCGTGAGCTGTATGACTCGTGAACCTGTTTTCAATGTCGAACTTGTGGGCTGTATGACTCATGAGTGTCAGTCTAATGGGATGACACCAAACAAACAAGCAAACAAAATGACATGTAAAGGAACTGAGAAGACGATATTTTGTCTGTATTGCCAGTGGCTTGAAATATACACTCTGAGCTATTACAGCCTCACTCGGGGCAAGTACGGCCAAACTTGGAGTTAGTACAACCAAACGAACTTAGTATGGGTGTTGAAATAAGTCTCAACATCTATCAGTAATCATTAAATATATGATGAAAAGTCTTGCAAATCAAATCAGTTCATTTGGTGCTACGCATGCTTAACAATGTATTGGTATTTGTCTTGCAAGCAACGTGACGATCTGCAAAATGCTCATGGGACTGTACAAACCACGAAGGGGGTGTACCCAGACACACTTCAACCTCCCCCCCCCCCCCCCCCACACACACACACGAGTGTTTCATTTAACCAAGTGGGAGAATCGTTCCGCATGCCGGAGTACCACGTTACTGTACGTCATTAAATTCCCGTCTGGCAGCGAGGTCCAGGGTCGCCCAGCACTGAACCGTGTGAGAGGAGCAGCGAAAGGTAAAAGCAAGTGTGAATCCGAGGTTGGCCATATTATTATGTGTGCTTTCCCAGAATATCATCTAAGCTTGCCATGCCTATCTCTTTCTCTAAACAACGAGTCCATTTCTTCTTTTCTAGTTTTATTGTTTGATGCTATTGAATTCAGCTCAATTTCATTTTCATTTTTTTAAGATTACCAAATATTCCAAAGAACTGACAATGCTTTGCAGACAGGTGATAATTGATAATTGATAATTGATTTCATGCTTACCTAATTACGCGTAAATCTGTCGAAATTATATACATATATTCTGTGCTAAATTAGGTTTCCACCTTGAAACAAAGGATAGACTGCCCTGACATATAGGTCATGTCTAGACTGCGTGTATACTGGTACAATAATTACTGATGGAATTGTGTTGAAGTAAAGATAAAAATGTAAAGTTCGAATGTTTTACTTCCATCATTCTTACACTTGCATGGTATCACTCGAGACGATTCTTGCTAAAAGAATGCGGTGATATTTAGCTTGCTTCTTGCTTTTGCCACTCTTAATGGTAAAGTCAAAAATACATAAGGTTCATGCTGAAACATTTTCACAACAACACATCAGACTACCGTTCAGAGACACTGTTTGAAAACGTGAAAATTTAGCGCTTTTCTATACGCTTTCTTATGCTGTCTTTTGTAATTTATTTTTTTTTTTACATATGCATGTTTTGGGGCGTCAAAATATGTATCATTATAAGCTTTCATTATCCTGCATAAATCGACTGAGGCAAATCATGGACGACTTACAGTAATCTAAGTTGCCATAATGTCCTCCAAATATTCATGCTGCAGAAAAGTTTTCGTCTGCGGCTACACACGAAATTTATGCGTGTAATCTGTTCCAGTAATCGGTTCCCGTATACACATCTATAATCTGTTCCCGTAGCGCTGTGTATTCTGCCATTGCCAGACACAAGCTTCACCAACTGTTAATGTCTGCAGGGCGCGTTAGCACCTTGCGAGAAATGAGTGAGGAGATATCTGAAGCAGATAAAATCAAGTAAGACATCAAAAGAAAGAAGGGAAGATGATTTGGGTTGTCTATCTTGAGACAGAGGGTGAGAGTGATGAGAGCTCATCTGATGTTATAGGATGATTCTAGCACTGTTCCGCATTTTTGGGGGTGATACTAAGTGAGGGGTTAGGACGTATGGTAGGAGTGTTAGCATCGGGTGTTATAGCAATCTTCTCTTTGCATTGAATGCTTTCCGAATGTCACTGTCTGTGTTATAACATACTGTCTAAAAAAAAAGTCAAAAGTCAAATCACGTGTGCTGTCACTTCTTGACAAATATCCCTTATTCATGTACTAGATCCAGCGTCTCATGCACTACAATAATGTGATAATAAATTTTTCTCCGTCGTGCCTGTGTTACAGCCAGGGAGGTGACCTTCCTGCTACAACTGACCAATAATGTGACATGAACATTGTTACAGGTTTGTGTGCATGTGATGGGTCATTTTTATACGTATCTTGACAGAATCAGATATTTGCCATTATTTTACAATCATAAATTAGAGGTAATTAGAGGTAAACAGACCTCACTGCACTGCATGGGATTCTCTTGAATAACGGCAACAGTGTTACTTTACGTCTCCTTTCAAACTCTCTCTCCCTCCCCCTCCCCTCCCCCCCCCCCTCTCTCTCTCTCTCTCTCTCTCTCTTTCTCTCTTACTTCGTAGAGAGTTGATTCAGTGAGAGCATGTCATCAGTACTCTTAGAAATAAATCACTTGATTGCAGTTCAGACAACATCGTAATATCGGACCGCTAACTTCAGCTTACTGGAAACTCAATATATATGACAGGACATGGTCAATCATTCTTCTTTTTTCTGTTTCTTTTTTTTTTTTTTTTGGGGGGGGACACTCAGACATAAGCCTTGTCCAGGACATGTTCTCATGAAACTAATCACTTTCCCATATCCCAGGGAGCTCTGCGACTCCTTCCGTGCTTCCGTTTTAAAAGGCCATCAGTGAACTATCTCACTGGGCGAAAATGAATCAAAACCAATATCAAGGTCAGCCTCCCCAGTACTAGATTAGTTTTACTCAAACCTTCTCTTTACATTGTATAGATGTTATACATACATTTTCCCCTTGACTTGCATCATTAGGTCTATTTGCTCAACCTGTGGCCGAATAAAAGGAGTTTCTTTGACTCTAACTGGTATAAAGAACTAAAGCGTATAATTCACATCAATGCTTTATGGATTTGCGTTCCAGTGTGAAGTGCGTCTTAACGAGCGATTGCCTATGATAATCGAGTAGGCTTTCAAAATAAATCAAAGAACTGGAAGAAGTCTGAGACATTAGTTGCACTCAATTAATTTTGAGGAGACGATATCATCAACACAAAAGTCACTAGTGCTTGTTTGTGCACTAGATAGCATAAACACCATGTTATAGGTCTACAATTCATTCAGCAACAACTTCTTCGTCCCTATGAGGAAACTGAAACACAGCTTTCTTTATCTATTTCATGTCACATTGCAAACGGCGGATCCAGAGGAGCTCACCGGGTGCGCGCCCCTCATTTTTTTTTTCGTTAAAACAAAAGAAATAAAAACGAATAAATGGGGGGGGGGGGCGTGCGCCCCCTCCCCCTTTAATTGTGTAAAGGCGTCTCCCCTTTACGGAATTCCTGGATACCCCCCCCCCCCCCCGTGTCAAAACAAGACCTTTAGTAAAGATAACATAGAAAACATGTCAATAAGATATTTCTAAGGCATTGACACCATCACCTAGTTTGATTTACTTCAGTGATTGCTATGTATTGATATCACACACACATACACTTACACATTGTACACGCCGCTTGTTCGCTGAATATAGTGGGATGCTACACGTGACTGCGAAAGTATAATTTTTTTTTTTTAATCTGACTGCGCGGTATTTTGAAAAATAGACATCTACCTTTAATATTTCCTTTTTTATACACCCAAGAGATTGATACGGTGAATCACTTGTCGGCAGAAACCCATTTTGAATTCAATTAGGATGGTTTTCCTCGAGGAATACCCGGCTAAACTAGGAATTCATGAAATATGCAATGGAAGGAGAGAAGTAGAGGAAGAGTTCGCCTTTCAGGACACGCTGTTGTTAATGTCACTATCTGAAGAGAAGAACGAGGGTATGTTCCTAATCAAGCCATTTATGATAGCATGAGAGAACGTGACTGAAAATTTTGGACCATGGGTTCTAGTTTGATAGAATGACCACCGTAGGCAGTACTAGTATGTCATGATGGAACGGATAAGTATGAATATTTTGAAATGTAACATACACTGTATTGATAATCTCCACAAATCAGTGCCTATTATAAATCTTATCATTATGCATTCTGCTGAAATGAGAGATGTCTCTCCGTATCTTACGCGTTTGAAGACTATACTTGTCAGTGAATGCGCTTTAATGAACGTTGCATTCATTTTATTTTTATACTAACTTATGTGTTCCTTATAGTTTAACATCAAATATTGTACTGTAACTTTTGCAATTGAAAACCTACTTTATCATACGCGTCAATATGTAAACAATACATTATTTTCACAGAAAAAAAGATTCAGAGATTACACTTGGAACACTATCCACAATCAATATTTCTTTATGGTAAAGCCGACGTTTATCTCTCTATAGAATATTGATAGATCTTACACCATGAAGTCACTTTAATAGTTATTTCACCACAGAGGGTATTTACGATTCAACGTACGGTTTCCGCATTCCAACTTCTTGCTAAAACTGGCTCTCACTGCCAAGACCTTTCAGATGACACTAAAAAGATGTGTAATATCTTGACATTTTCAAGCGATGCAGCAAAAAATCCTCCGTAATCTACTTGTGTTAGTCGTATTTGAAGGATGAAATGGAATCAAACAATTCTTTTTTTTTTTCATCCTGTTTCTCCTCAGTGTATACCCTTCTCCTATTTCGTCTGGGGTGCTATAGAGAGGCACAGCTGGTGGCCTTGCTGTGGGATTTGGCGAGACTCACATTATGGAGAAGATCAATCAAGACCTTATCCGCGTCAAAAATATTCATGGCAGGAGATTATTTACCTCATATAGCACAAGTAATCGAATGGCTTTGATAGTCCTCTGTGATATCGGAACACTAATCATCTTCGTAGTCATTTTCCTTAACGTAGAGATCTTATGCATCAGCATCATCTATACAGGAGATAAGGAATGAACACTGGTCTTGTTTCGAGTTTGCTATTTATCATGACGGCTCTACTCACTGTTTGAGGTGCTGTGTCACTTTGATCTCCAGATTATACAGTGTTTGTTTACAGTTCTCATGCCCTGTATATTCACAATACATTCATGGTTCTTTCACACATAATAGAATGGTACAACAAAGTTACAAAATTTGACTTTTCTGTTCTGCACGATTCCAACATCAAATAGGAAAACTTGAAGGTATCTTGAAAAGAGGCTAGTAAAGGGCCTCCTTGAAGGACTGTGGCAGACGTGTATGGGGTCGAGAGAATGCATTGCATGTGGTTACTATGGAAATTAAGTCGCAGAAGGAAGCCACAGACCACAAATTGCATGAATGATTACACGTTTGTTTACCGCGTCAACAACGTTTGATCTAATCATGTAATGACACTACGATCTTTGGAACACCATTCATGGTACCTCATCAAAAAGATTTTTTTTTTCAATACGAAAAGTGACCGTGTTCAGTAAGAATGCATTTTCCTAATTGCATAATTTGGTACGAGTCATGTATGTGTGGGTTGTGGCGCGCTGCAACATCATTGACATACGAGTTATGATCGTCACGTATAGGGACAGTGTCTTCTAACGAGGAATATGGAGTCAGGGTGTAGTGAGTACAGCCAAAGAGATAGACTAGCTTCATATCTACGGGAGCTAACACAGACAATGTGATCGTGAGAGGAATGCTGGCTGACTATAATACGATACAGAAGAAGAAAGACTGTTGGTTAGTTCATGGGTCATAGTCTATATGAGGTTTCTAATGATGTTCTGAAGGAGTAATAATGATATTGTTTATACAAGGTGTTTAGTTAGTTTGATCGTATTTCTTTACTTTGATGTAACTATCTATATAAAAAGTAATGTCAAACACACGCTACCATTTATCTTAATTAAGATGTCATCTTTTGAAAGCGGTGTGGAGGGAAATTTTAGTACAAGTACCTTAAAATATAGGTACTCTGTAAGAAAGATTTACATTTACATAGTGGATTGTGGATTGCTTGGTTTCTGGGTTGTTGATGTTTTGTTTTGTTTTGTTTTGGTTGTTTGTTTGGTTTTTTTTTTTTTTTTTTTTTTTTACAGCAATATCTTTTTGCACTCCAAAAGCCCACAATTGGTCAAAGACTGCAGTATCTATCTTTCCCCCTTTACATTCCACCACTCTGGGAAGTATCTCTGGAATCTGCAATTTACGAGGATAGGAATAATGGCGGTTTTTCGATTCACTCACCTTATACAAGGAGAAAAAATATGGACCATCCTGGGAATGGTAATGATGAAACAAAACGCAAAAATTCAACTGTTAATCATTTTGCTTCTAGCCATGCATGAATCATCCATTAAAGCCTGCAGTGAGTCGTGCGGTCTTAAGATGAAACATAAAGTCGAGTATTGCCTTAACTATTCTTGTCTTAAATTTCAGCATAAGCACGATGAAATGTCTGAGTGAAAATGGAGCCCAGGGGTAAAAGATTTGATTTCGCTGTCTCTCACATCATACCCGGTGGGATAAACACAGTTCAATTCTTGTTCTGAATTGACACAGACAGAGAGGATGTCTGGATCACACATCGCTACTCTAAATTTGACTGCTGATACAATGAAGAAGCTGAATCGGAAGAAAACTAAGCTAGAATCCAACTGCTGATAAAAAGTTGGGCGATGAAACGGAATGAAAGAACCATGTCTCTATATAGAATAGGGAATTTCGGAGGGATTTACGGGACTGATATAACCATTCATCGCCATCCCCTGAAAATGGTACGGCGAGGGAGAAAAATAACCACAAAAAAAAAGATAATTCACATAGAGAAGTATTGCTATACGACTAGAAGTAATAAGGTTCTTGTTCACTTGCTTAGCCAAAGAGTCTCAAAAGAGTGTAAATGTATTTTGGATGAGATGGTTTCAGAGTGGACGTTTACAGTTTTAGCTATGAATGATATCATCGTCATTGATTATGAGCAAGTGAATGAGGATTAGTGACTTATAAAAGAAAAATATCAAGTAGTCTATCATCCCACCACAGACGAAGTGTATCGCAGACCAAAGTCAGTTGTGACGTCAAAGGCAGTTCGCATGCAAGCATAATGGAGTGTTCACCATCACACTATTGATTGAGGAAGAGAATCGTGCTATGATACAAAGGTAACGAGTTTTGATTATCATTGCAGTCTGTCCTTGGTGATATTTGCACAAGGTCAGCCAGATCATTGGATTGAGGAAGACACGTGACAGGCCGAAGACAACTCGTGTTGTACAGTCATGAGATCTCGACTGTTATAATGTGAGTACATGATCGGGTTATTCATTGCACGTTGTGATTCAAGGTTTGAATCAGATATCAAGGATGGAGCCAGAGTTTACTGCGATGACACCCACGCAGACACTATACACTTAACAGTAGTATTGATGGGACTGGGTTAAAAAAAAAAAAAAAAGTACGAACATGATGCAGACTACCATAAGGGTGGGGTCAATTAGAAATTCGGTCTCAGTAGAGACTCCAGTTCAACGTGCTCGACACTTTAGCATAATTACCCTGTGTACTTACTCAAACTGTGCTGGCTTGAATGGCTTTATGCATGCAACATGTTTGGCGCCCGACTCCGGCAGCCGTCCCTCCTGACTTATTCACATCATGAAGACTACATTCGTGGAAAGGCAGTATATGAAAAGTCATTAATATCAAATGGGATGTGTTCGTGGGATGAGAGAGGGTTGTTTAGTGTTCCTTTTTGAGAAAGACTAGCACATATATAATGACATATTTACATCAGCATATATATATATATATATATATATATATATATATCTGCTTATGTAGAAATGTGCTCTCAACGCTACCATATCTGCGAAGCTAGAAATTGTAATTTTTAGGATTGCAAAACTAATTTCGGATTCTCTGCTACAAGACTCGTGTATTATTCCAGATATTATGTCATGATTATTGCCTTCGGCGCAAAACGTGAGTGGTGTGTAATTGAGTGTGCATGCTTCATTCCAGATCTCAGCCTGAACTCCTGCCTCTCTGGTGCAGGGGACCGAAATGTTTGCTGCTGCTCCTGTTTTCTTTTTTAGGAGGGGGCTGCAGACCAAGGGACGGGAATTGTCAAGTGTCGATGTATCACACCACATCCTTTCTTTCCGTGAGGAACTCTGGGAAAGTCATGGGTTCGTGGGGGGGGGTAGTTTCTTTTTTTCTTCTTCTTCTTCTTCTTCTTCTTTTTGAAGAGCCAAAAACGGAGGAAACGGGCTGCAGTCTCCATCCCCACCCTCCTGGTTCCGCAGCCCCTGTGGTGTGAGTGTAAATCCATCTTTCACATGACGACAAGATGCTTTGCTGTATACCACTTGTCACCCACCTCCTCCCAGTTACTACACCACATAATGTGCAACGTTTGTCGGTCCATAATTTGACTAAAAGATGCACAGGAATAATGAAACACACGTTCACGCACACCAACGCTTGTCCACACAGATTTCTTCATTAGAGAAAGAGAAAACAAGAGAGTGACAAACAATGAGAGGTGAATGATGCAGATTTTGGATGTAGGCGGTGCTACGCAGTCTGTCGTTTCTATGACAACGAGAGACCGCGGGCAATCTTCCAAACAAGCCCTCAAAACATCCTGGCCTGAAATACAGGTTGGGGTTACACGATAATACTTTCCTCCTTGTTTGTCGCCTCGGAAATTCTTCAGCTTTTTGAATTACCGACAAGACTTGCTGTACGAAGGAATAAGTAGACGACTAAGCAAGGAAGACATCGGTGTACATGCACACTGTATAGAATATTGAGTTTATGTATGTGGCAAAGTTGAAGTTTTCATTCCCGCTGAGCTGCAAAGCGACGTCTACACTCTTTTCTCACAGTAGTGCAGGGGTTATGTATAGGCTTATTAATAAGGTAGTGCTGATGTATTATGCTCGATTTACTTTACGAACTAAATAATGTTGACGACACTTTCTGAAAACGAAGCCTCGCTGCGTTGCACTTTGGATTAGTAAGCTTTCCTTCAGGGACTATAGTGGTATAATTTCGAAATGAGTTCTACTTTGGCTAACACATGATGGCTTGTCTACACGACAGAGAGAGGAGAGATCAGGGGGGCATTTCATGAAGGAACTTGTCGGATAAAATATCTGACAAGTCAATTATATCCGACAAGTTCAGAGAAATTCTTTAGTCTGATTGGATGATTTCTCTGAACTTGTCGGATATAATTGACTTGTCGGACATTTTATCCGACAAGTTCCTTCATGAAATGCCCCCCAGGTGGTTTTGGCTGGCGAATCATTAGAGTTACTAATCAGTATTATTACCATCGCATGGCTGCGAAATGCATTTCCCGTTAAATATAGATTGCATTTCACCCACCACCGCTAAACACCTTCAGGTGAAAACGGGTAACAGAAAAGAAATAACGGTATTGATGAGGCATCGGCGTGCCTGGGCAGCTTCTCTGCATGGGAAATCTTGCAAACTTTTTTGTTCTTCGTCAGGAAACTACACAGTTCTTTTTAAATTCAGTATTCCATCGATATTAAAGGAAACCAATACCCAAAGAGAAACGGATTGAGTAAAAGCAGCAACATTAACATGATTAGTAGAACCCATCAGTGAAAGTTTGACGAAAATCGGACAATCGATGCAAAAGTTATGAATTTTTAAAGTTTTGGTGTTGAAACCGCTGGATGAGGAGACTACTAGAGGTTATGTCGTCATGTATGGACAACAATAGAAAGAAAATATAAAGGGAATTCCACAAAAATTCACTTTTCTAGCGTAATGAAAGAGCACTTTACTAACCACTTTCAGAAAGCAGGGGAATAATTGCTACCCTTGACATAAGTCAGCATCAAGTTGATGGAATGTGTAATCTTCATGAAAAATGATTTTGTTTTTTGTGGAATTCCCTTTATCTTTTCTTTATATTGTTGTCCACACATGAAGCCATAACCTCTAGTAGTCTCCTCATCCAGTGGTTCCAATACCAAAACTTTAAGAATTCATAACTTTTGCATCGATTGTCCGATTTTCCTCAAACTTTCAACGATGTGTTCTACTTATGTTGCTGCTTTCACTCAATCCACATTTCTCTTTGGATTTTGGTTTCCTTTAATTCAGCCGATGAAGATTTTTATTCTATCGTTGTTGCTCAATGGGACCAGTATGTAGATACTAGAGGAACCAATATGACATCAATCCCCCCCCCCCAAAAAAAAAGGAGGTAAACACTGGCAGCCACATGCATAATGCCAGAACATTGTAACCACAGAATCATAATGGTGACGGACAGCTGTTTGGGGTGGATCACACCACCCATGCCTTTCTCCTTGTAGCCATCTTCTTGTGATATTCTTTCCTTTATATCATCTTTTTCTTTCTTTTTTGATATGAAGAATTCACACATGCAGGCACACACATAGATGAACAAGGCCTCTGTTTGTGCTCACCTGTTCGTGGCCTCCCTTAATCGCTTTCTTCAGATCACGTGTCATCGTGGCGTGAGCTTCATATACGTCTCTCCTCGTGAATGATCAACGTCATGTCTAACGGTAGCCATTTACGTCACTTTAACACCCTGGGATTGTCTTTAGTACATCCATAAGGCATGTAGAGGAGATATTAGTATGTAAGTGAATAAAACGTGTCCAATTTAATTTAACCATTTGACTCTCAAAGAAGGCTACAACTGGCGCCAAATGTGAGGCCGACTTGAGCACTGAGTGAAAGTGTATTGCATCGGACAAGTCACCTCAACAGACAATATATAATATGACTCTTGACGTTCCTGCAAGCCTAGCCCCCTTTGTTTGGGTAGCACATAGCCGGCATAGTTCCCCTGTAAAATGGTCCATCAACGTTTAGTGTGTTTGTTTCTCATCATGGGAGCACGTGAAGTGAGCTTTGTACTTTCGCGCGCTTTGCTCCAAAATGTCATGAGATGTCTGGTGACGCGGGTCGGAGGAACGACGATCTCTGATGTCAGTGGGACGTCCAAATGGAGAAACGGACAAATTAGGAGGAATGTGGACTTTACTCAGGAGGGTGACGAGAACAAGGATGGGCAAAGAGGGATGCCATCCATGCAGTCCAAACGTATTGCTTATAGATCATGCTCCACCCTTGCCGCAAGGAAAATGTTGGCACGTTCGTATACAATGTGCTTTGGTGTGTCGAAAGGTCACAATGATTGAAGGGATGGTTTTCGTCGTCAAATACAATGTTATTTGAAAACAATGGTTATAGTTAATAAAAATTAGGACAATGTAAATCAGTTTTCCTTTATCAAAATGGCTTTAGTTTTTTTTTATGTGGTACCTAGGCTCCTGTGTTAATCAGCACAGTGATACATTCAATGCCACACGTCCGATATGCATGAATGACAACTCAAGATAGAGAGTAAGGCAAGAGAAAGAGTGAAAATAATGAGAAAACAAGTGTTATCAGGTGAACGAATGACAAATGATATAAAGCCAGTTAATTTGTCTAAAGGAAGCATGACAAAGACACATGGGCAGAATATCTGACACAGACATACTATTCGCACATGCAAGCATAATTATATTAAAACACAAATAATAACATTCAATCTCTAGCCGCGGTCACATCACTGGCAAAACATCGAGTTTAAAGTCAAAACATATTTTTCGTATGCCATACAGAAGTGTGTATTTTTGCTGTGACATGTCACATCTTTTTTAGCCTGTATAGGAATATGTTAAATAGCGCTGTCTTAATATCATTTCAGATATAGGTAATAACTGACCAAAATGTTTCGCCGGAAGTACTATACAATCTCAACGATTACCCGATCATGGTTGCTACGTGATATTTCATATTCGATTACATCGATTACAATATATTGGGCCACAACGATATCCATCGCACGTAAGTCTGCCTGTAATTCGATACCACTGATTGGACACGATTCGATCATCATATAATAAACATGAGCACCGTTCTACATGCCTACATGAATTACTAACGGGGAGGGCTATTCGGGATTAAAAGTTGATATACCGCCTCCTATCATTTCGTATCTTCATCTAAAAATACTACAAACATATCATTATCTGGACAAATTGCCTCAGTCAGCCAAGTTTTTGGTGGAGCTGTGCGGTATATTGCAAGCAAATTCCAAATGGTGGAAGATACATTTTGAGCCCTTCAAAGTAATATGTTATAACTTGAAGTTAGCTAAGTTTAAGATCTGGGTCCCATTTCATAAAAGTTGATAAGATAGCAACTCTTGCTAGAATGGCGATTGTCATGGTGGTAACGACAAGAATCCAGCTTCCTGATTGCCTGCTGATATGGGAAGTTGCCATTCCAGCAAGAGTTGCTATCGAATCAACTTTCATGAAATGGGGCCCTGAAAGTTTTGCCAGTGTGACCACAAACTTCCCAAAACTTCCAGTGAAACTTCTCACGAAACTTCCCACTCAAATTAGAGAAATTTTCAAAACCCCTGCAAATCACTCTGGACGCACGCAACTGAAACTTCGAGAAGTTTGGCCGCCAGTGTGGCCGGACGAGAAAACTTGGCGAAGACTGTTCGAATAAAGATCGCAGCGCTTTGCCAGTGTGACCGCGGCTAGTGCGGGGGCTAGTGCGGGGGCTAGTGCGGGGGCTAGTGCCCTGGGGCTCGTGTCGCAAGCATCTCATTTCATCCAGTGCTGGCATCCACTCCAAACACTGATGGACACAAAATTTTGTATGATGATATTTCAATTGCATAAATATCAGGTTTTAACTTCCTGCTATTCTAAGTTATGTATGACATTGGTGTGATGTTCAATTACACATTCAAAGATTTCTTAAGCTGTTCGCAGGCTTTGAAATCCAAATATCAAAGGCTAAACTGATGAGCAAATTAACAGTATAATACAACGATTTTTTTTAAATGAAATCACTCAGCATTGACCCGTGACCCACTGCACCACAAGCCACCCCCACAAAAAATACTGCCCCTCTGTGTGTGTGTGTGGGTGTGGGTGTGTATAATGGACACGTTATACATACAAGCATAGATACACTCCAGCATGATGCAATAAGTGAGGGAGATAGCGAGAGGTGGAGATGACAAGAAACAGATAAAATACAGAGCAATGCAACAGGTTGAACATGGTTGTTTATACCTTGAGTGTTTTGCATGATCCTCTTTCTATCCATAAACACGCTCTCTAAAAACATATCTTAACAATTTCTATTGATAGAAAATTCAAATTTTCAATCCTCCCCCTGTATTGTCCCTCATCAAATATTCGGAAGTCTCTTGGAGAGAGCTGATCCATTTTGAGAGCGGGATATTGGAGCCAACATTGCAGGTCTACGCCTCCTTTTCAAATCGCCCAGTTCCTAACAAAACACTGCATAAAGTCTTAAGACATATCAGTCTTATAATCATCATACAAAAATTGTGATTCTTAGCGTTTGTTAATGGTTGTCTTATAGTATTGTTATATAAGTAGAAGATATCAAAAGTTACATAGGTAATATCAAATATATGCAAACAATGATTATGTACACCCATGTAATATACAAATTTATTGCTAACAGTAACACTTGTGACAATGATATCAATTATAATGGTAATGATTGTATTGCTGTTTGATTATTTTGTACTTGTTATCATTTTCAGGATTCTACCATCACCATATTACTCACCATCCTATTATTACCATCACCATCATCATTTCTATCTCTTATTGATGATTATGAATAATTCCTATATTCCGACATAATCCTTGCATTGAGCTTCATTTCTTTTGGCAAACTTGCATCATTTCTGACAATGATTCCTATGCCTGGTATCCACCACCCAAGGAGTTATATACAGGAAGGTTTGTATAGCATTTCAGGCAGACACTTTGAGATATCAATAGCCTAAGACATCCTCAATCTTTGACCATGTGCTGTACCTCTCTGACAGAACTCTGGAGTCTATAGTTCCCACCCACACACCCTTATACAGATATCCACACAGCCATCTCAAAGGATCACCATTCCATTACACATAACTAATGCAGACAATATTTTATAGGCTGATTTGACAAGCATAGATCTATACAGATCACAATCTTCCAATTGGAGATGTTTCCTATCTTATAAATCCATTGCAAAATCTTTAGTAATGCCGACCGGATTTAAAATGAAATGTTTCAATCATCCCAATCTAGCTAATGGATATGGTGTTAGCATAAACAAAGCATCTCAGAAACAATACCTTGAATACAAATAATGACAATGTTCTTTTTGCTCTGAAATTAAACATGTATATCACATGCAAACTAGATCCATCTGCATTCATAAATGCACTTGCTATTTAGTGTGTGTAACATCAAACAACATTATGCCCACCTGAGCTATGATGCAAACAACTTTTATGAAGTTACCACTCAGGTTGGTGTCTAAACATTCCCTCCTTAATCTCATTCTGATATGATGGCTCTCTAGCCTTTATCAACAGACTTTCTATTCCATAGCCTTTGGAGCCTTCCATTCAACACCATCATGCTGTGCAGTTATGAAGTTTATCAGCAATCTACAATTTACTTAGTGACAAGAAGTGTGCTGAAATCCCTCCTCACCAACTTACCAACTTGTGTTACTTTTTTTTAATCTTCCTCCTCTCCCACTTGGATATTTCCCTGCCAATTTGTCACCTGTTGAAGGTCATGTGATAGTGTCACGTGACAATAGCTATCACCTGATTGGTCAGTCTGAAAGTCAAAGGTTAGCAGTCATCTAGTGAAGACTACCTGATGATGATAATCTTGTAGTTGCTATCTACGACAAATATATTCTTCATAATTATAGAATGTTATTTTATGCCACAGAAGCACATACAATTGAAATGTGAATCGTACTGAAAGACACATGCAGATATCTTTTTTGAAGCATCTAAGAAAGTGTTATAGTAAATTGGGATTGTTGTGTATGAAACAGTTCACTTTGGCAACACTAGCACATTTACAGACCATGTTTTCACAATGTATGCATCAGCACAAAAAAACAACAAGAAATAAACAAAAACAGTAAGACTGTATGTGCAACAAATTAACCAATTATGCTGCATTACAAACTCAAAATAAAAGACAAAGACATGTATTTTGATGAAATGTACTAAGTAAAACATGTTAAATTTCTTACATATATACATTCAAATCACGTTTTACGTGTCATGGCATGATTCAAGTCTTTTCATTGTTTCCAGCCATACTTGCACTGTATATTTGTATGGGTATCTTATTTGCGAATTTATCTTGAACATGCTTCATATTCCAAGTCTCTGTGTTAGAAATAAAAAACATGAGAGATGTACTATCTTACCAATGTATCATGTCTTGATCATTGCTCAATCACAAATCATGGGATTAACATGCAAACCTACTCAGCTTCATTTATATAGATTATGCTGTGGAAAGTTAAATTCACATTTTTGGATAACCCCATTCACTAACAGATGGGTCAAGTAATATATTACAAACTTGATGTATGTATCATATTGAAGGTTGTTCCTATAAGAACAACTAATACATGCAGTATTAAAATGCATAAAGGCTCTTTTTTCACAGGTGGATGTGATAACTTGTTATAAGCTTTCACAGGAAGAAAATTGAATATATGAAAATAATGTTCTATGGCTTTTACAAAAGATGTGAAAATAAAGGCGAGAACATCTAATTGATTGTGTGGCAGATGGTCCATTCATTGTTAACATTGGCAGTGAAGGAAAAACACACACACACAAAATGAGCTGTTGATCAAGCAGCTGTACCCATTGTGGCTTAAAAGCAGAAATCAATAGATATCGGCATACGAACAGAAAAAAAAAGTCACACTGTGTTAATGATCTTAAAAACAGCAAAACATATACATTCCACTTTGCATGATAGGCCTATGTATCGTTGAAACAGAAAACATGAAATTAGGTTCATACACAAAACATCCAGTCAGGTACTGTACTTCAGTGCCATAACATCACATCATATGTGAACTTCTCCACACAAATTTCTTTTCACATGACAGCATTCCCTAATGGTAAACCAAGCCAAATTAACCCTTGCCTCGTCAAGCTTGATTACTGCTCTGTGAAATGATAGCAGGTAGAAGTCATCATGTTTACGACAAGACCATATTTCATCAAGGATGGCATTTTGTGCTTCAGTGAGAATGATTCTTAACTATCAATCCAGCTAGACAAACAGAAAAAGTCACATTCACCCATGGAACATTGCATCAGATATTGGCAGCTTGTATTTGTCAAAATCCTCTCATAAGATTTTCCACTCTAAATATCCCAGGTAACTTTACAAATGATGACATGAAAACTAGATATTTAGTACTATGTTCTTACCTGCTGTATGGCCTACAGTTTATACTTTCTGTGCCATGGTAAACTTACTCCAAAATGTACAAAGCCGAGACATACATGTACAGTTATCCAACATTAGTATTGAGACATCAAAATAACAGTGTATAGTTTGTGCTAGTTGAAGTCTGTTAAAAAAAAGGAGTGAATTTCCTGTTTTAAGAATGCAGTATAGCACTGCACTTTTGCACAGAAATTAATGCCTTTTGATGGAAGTCAATGATTTCAAACTACAAGTCTTTAAAAACATGAACATGAAAATGATTAAAATTTTAGACTGCAACTGGGTTTGATGATTTGACACTGTTGGCATGACATGATCATCAGAAAGCACACATTTAACATCACATCAAGACAGTTGATTACCAGAACCTTGGAGAAGCAAAGAAAAAACATGATCAGTCAACACCAATCAGCAATCTATTCATCAGCAAAGCTTGTAGAGGGCTCATGCCTGCTTTACATCAGTCTCATTCACCTAGTTTATGTCATTACTAGTAAGCCTGGTACACTGTCTCAGCTGATCAGAGAACTAAATTGCCGTCATGCAATATAGGCCTATAGATAAGGGGAGAAATGACTGTAAAGTACCACTTATCTTAAAAGTGACAACAAGAGGTGATCCTCGATATCTTCACTTTTGTTCAAAAACAGGAAAGGTATTGTCTATTAGTCTAGAGACAAAATGAATCAATTTCTTGCAAAAATTTGACACTTGAGACTATTTATGATAAACAAGGCAGAATGACCCATCTCATCAAAAGGCACCCATCACTCACCACAACTGTATACCTGTTTCATAAAATTCATGTATGTTAACGATTTGCGATTACAGAGTATCATAGTCACAATGGAAATACATGTATTATTGTAACATTTAAAGACACCATACAATGTGAACAGAACAGATCGGAAATACACATGCCATTGAACAAATAACCAAATGGTTAACATCCACACATTGCAAAACAAGCACACATTTTTACTTATTACCATGTGGATTGTCACATTAGCCTTTAATTGTATTTTTTATTTTTTTTACAACATACATTGTACTACATTGTTTTGATTTTGCACTTCAGTTTTCCATTGCTCACACAATGCATGATTCAGTACAGTCAGGTTTGGTAATAATAACCATAGTCCTCTATTGATAAATACAATTTGCATGATGTCTGTGTACTTCTTGACTGTTGTTTATTTGTTTGTTTGTTTGTTTGTTTGTTTGTTTGTTTGTTTGTTTGTTTGTTTTGGGGTGGCTTAATGAACAATCGATGATAAGGATAAGATGATAATAATCCATTACATGTATAAACAAACTGTGATCTGACCACTTCAATACAGGGTGGAAATTAGGAATATTCACATTCATATCATGAGTCTCAAAGAGATTGTTTTATCTTCCTTAAAGCAACAGTTCAACCTATATTGGTTATTACTCATCATGCATTGCTTAATAATTTGTTTACAAGACATGGGAGAAACAATATAAAACTTCATTGCTTAAAGTGATGTCCAACCTTGTAAAGAACACAATACTGTCAAGTTGACAACTTGACATTTCTATATTGGACTGTATTAATAATAAATGTACAGAATGAGCTATAGAGATCACCAATGAATGGATGTAACAGTGGATATATCATGAGATTGGACATTTGTTCTCATATACAGATATTAACCAGGCAGTCAGTCTAGGTGCCACTGTAAAACTCTAGACACAGTTCATTCAACATCAAGGACTCCATGACAGACAGGCATATTTACAGTGATGAATACATCACAGTTGAATGGTTAGAACGAGGCATCATGATAGATATCCTTCCACATCTTACACAAAAGTCAAAAGCAATCAGCCTAATTGATGTTCTTACGTGCAAGCTGCTGTGCAACATTTCACAAATTATAATTACCCTTTGTTCAGTCTGTCAACTCAAAATATGTCCATCTTTTCTCTCTATTTTTCCCTAACACTGAGATATTTATTAGTGTCTGTGTCTGTTTGTCTATCTGTGTGTGAGTTAGAAAGGTTCAGAGTACACCAACAATGCTGACTGTAGTGGAATGCATTGTTTTCACAATTACCCAAACCAGTCAGTAGAATACAGCAAAAATCATGTATACCAAAAAGAATCACTTTATATCATTTCATGTTAATGTAAACACTATAACAAAGATGAAATAGCCACAGAATAATTCTGACCTTTGAATTTGTTATTTATTTTATTGAATTAAGTGCTGCTCAAAAAAAGAGCAGTATCATTGCTAACATTATTCGAAGTGCTGAACTACAGTCTTTCTTGCTAACTCGAGTTTCTGATTTCAGTTTATTCTCCAGTTGTTAACTCACTGGCAGAACAACAAAGATCTGATAAAATACATTCCTTATTGACTCCCCGTTGAGCCAGTAATAACCACAGCTACTGTCAGCATCGAGTCACCCTGATTAACGATGAAACAAACACAAAATCTCATTTCAACTCTATGATTACCACGACTGTGTGTTTACTTTCAGCTCCAGTAGCACTTCAAATGATCTGGACACAAACCAAATACCGACGTATGCACATGGTGTGAAATCCCCTAACAAGTCTTCCATAGAGAACAGATGGCCATCCTGGCTGAAATCTAAACAAATGAAAATCAAACCTGAAGGCATCTTATCAATCAAACTCACTATCTCAATGCATCATAAAGTATTCATTTTCAAGTTGAGGTCTTAAACCACATCTAGCCACTCACATTTTCTTTTAGAAACATGAGACATTGTCTTCCCTATTTTCCATTTCCAAGATTTTAGTCTGTTCTATATAGAATGTACAAAATACCTTTATGAGCTAAATCCCGTACAGCAATCAGATATGAAATCATCATCAGGATTTAAACATTTCATGCCTTACATATCTTACAGTTTCTGTGAGATGAGAAGCTATACTTTATGAGTAGATCATCAGTTATGACAGACCAACCATGTACATATTGCAATAGATTTTTAGTGAGAGATCAAGAGATTTTGAGTGATCTCTTTCCCCTCAACTGCAGTACACCTACAAAAGCTGCTAGCTAATTAACTTTGTCAATTATTTTAGCCCAAAGAAGTCTTTGAGTAACTGTCAGAGAATGATATCTACATTATGGACTTTTGAAATAATTACATCTGCTACATCCATGCTACTTTATCTGTTTGAATTACCTTCAAGGCAGTAATAGTTATATCAAATATGTAGATTTGTGATTCCCCTTCAATTTCATCCAATTTAGCTCATTCTTTACACAACAACAATTATAGCTATGTAGTCTTATAATATTGGCAAACCACACATCCTTACCATTTATTTTGGATTCACTGCATTCTCAGAAATCAAACATTTACTGATCACTCAGTGTTTTAGCCACATACAAATGGTGTCTGAAAAGAGATCCTTGTCTTACAATGCATCCATACACCTAGTGTGACTGTTGATTACTAATTCAACTGTATTTTATGGCAAAAAGTGCCCCCTCCCCGGCCTGCCGGTGGGAAAAAAAAAAACAACCTAAGCAGACTATGAACACTGCAATCTAATCAAGAGGAGTGCATACAAATGACTGAGAGAGTGTGTGACGGCGGCGTGTACAGAAGTCAAGTGAAGGGTTTTTTGTGATCCCTATTGACGTAATGACGGCTAATGAAAACACATGGCTACTTGATGCAGCCATGCATCATTAGAAGCATTCTAAAACCATGGCTTTTCTGGGCTATGACAGGTTTATATGTGATCACATGAAGCAAGAGAACCTCCTCTCAAGAATTGAACTATTTCTGCTCTTTGTTGTTGTTGATGTTTTGGTTTTGTTTTGTTCGATTTGTTTGTTTGTTGTGTTTTAGATGTGTGTGTTTGTTCGTTTTTGGGGGTGGACTGTTGTCAGGCCAAGAAAACAAGGTCTGGCAACTGATATGATACGAGATGGAATTTGAGATGTATACAGCAATGTTTTTCAAGACAAGTATCTTTATATTGTTTTTATTTTTTTCTTTATTGCATGAAAGGTAAATCTATAGATCACTTTCTGCTAAATTTAGGTTAGCCTTTGTTTAAAGTGACGATCCCTTTTCTTAGACATCTCATGTATATTTATTGTGTCATCTGTGCTTCATGAAAGACATTGATAAAGATATGCTTGCATAGTATATCAGTGATGATAAATATGTTATCTGTACTAATATATGAATGCAAGACTTTGGGATTCTTTTGACCTTTGATTCCCTTTCTTTGCCAGGTATACTGCCACTTTTCTTATCAGAACTATCATATTACAACTATGCATCAAGTCAGATAAATGAAAAATTTATTGATCAAGTGAATGTATTACTTATGACAATTTTGTAAATGACCTTGACTTTCGACCATTGGCATTTGTCATATTTGGTTACTGTCTATCCAGTGTGGTACCTTGTTACACCAATCTATATACACACAATTTTCTAATTCTTCATTGTATATTTCTGTAAGTTATTGCATAAATAGTGGCATCACGGAAACTGGCCTTGACATTTGACCTTCATACAACTTAGTTATAAAATCTTTCATACTTACAGTGATCGCAAAGTTGAAGATATAACCATTATTATTCTAGACATTATTCAAACTATTTGACATTAGAATATTAGGGTCATGACCTTTTTTTGCCTGAACTTTAGCAGACTTTGCCAAATAGTATTCTCCATGAATTGTCCTGCCATGTTATCAGATAGAAGCACCATGAATGAACAAACAGACAAATAAAATACAAAACACTCCGAGGATCTTAAAGGGATTGTATAGTTTTGGTTGAGACCTAATTTCAGGTTTCTAACATTTTTTGGAGAGATAATGAGAAACCTCTTATGAAATATGAAAGAGCATATAATTTTATGAGGAATTCAACATTTATCTGATGAAAATTGGTTTTGAAATGGCTGAGATATCAAAAAAAAAGAGCGATTCTGATAAAGTGTGGGACCCAAGCTTTATTACAATCGCTTTGTTTTAATTTGTTTTTGGATGTTTCAGTCATTCCAAACCCGATTTTCATCAAATAAACTTTGAATTCCTCTTAAAATGGTATGCTGTGTACTATATCATAAGTGTTTTCTTGGTATCTCGCAAAAAGTTAAAAGCCCAATTCTCATCTCCACCAGTACTGTACCATCCCTTTAAAGGACAAGTTCACCTTCATAAACATAAGGATTAGGATTGAGAGAATGCAGCAATATTAGTAGAACACATCAGTGAAAGTTTGAGGAAAATTAGACAATCGATGCAAAAATTATGAATTTTTAAAATTTTTGTGTTGAAGCTGCTGGATGAGGAGACTACTACAGCTTGTGATGTCATATGCGTACAACAGTATAAAGAAAATGTAAAGAAAATTCAACATAGTTTCACTTTTTTCACATGATAAAAGAGCACTTGACTTGCCTCTTTCTAAAGGCAGGGGGAATAATATTACCCATAACATATGTCAGTAAGGAGTCAAGGGAATGTGTACTTTTTTCAAAAAATGAAATTTTGTGAAATTCTCTTTATATTTTCCTTATATGGTTTTACTCATGTAATATCATACACTGCAGTAGTCTTCTCATCCAGCGGTGACTGCACAAAAACTTCAAAAATTCATAATTTTTGAACGGATTGTCTGATTTTCCTCAAACTTTCAATGATGTGTTCTACTAATATTGCTACATTCACTCAATCCTTATGTTTATGAAGGTGAACTTGTCCTCTAACTGCATGGTAAGCAATAGTACTACTGGGATCAAAACATCCATGCTCTATTCAGATCATGTTCATCCTTACAGGAACATTGTACACCCGAAATGTTAAGTTTACACAATATAAGGAAAAGTGGAAGCAATGACAGATGGAATATGATAGATTCAAGAAAACAGACATCTCATGTTTGTCTGGTGCAAATAATGTTTTGTTGGTTTGTTTTTGTTTTTTTCATACAGGATGCATACTACACAGATATCCTCTGGGCACTGACACTATCTGAATAATAAAAGAACACACAGTAACATGAATTAAACTTAAGCTTTTGCTGCATGTCATTGATCTCAAATGTTTTTGCATGCCCTGCGATATATACTGGGCTTTGGCTAAATGAAAACAAAGGACCAAAGACCTGAACACCTTTTTTTTCTGTCTGAAACATCACAGACATTCAAAACATAAATCCAGAGATTCAAAATGTCAATGCCACAGGAGAGTGTGGTAGAGCTAGACTACACTTAATACCAAATCACCATTTGAATTCAACATCCTCCACTAGTGCATATTGAATACATGTAACAACCTCCTACCTTTAAAAGTCATGAATCTTCAAGCTCTGAATATATTCAAGAGCATCATAATACCTTGTGCTGTCTGGTTTGGTGCATCTCTAAGATGATGTAGGCAGCAGAGGCCTCTGAAGACATCAGTTGCACTGGGGCTGGATGGTTATACATGTCTCATATTGTTCCATGCATAACACATAGGCCTACTTGAGGCACAGTCAAGAGAAAAATTCAGATTCACGAGGATGTAAATGATAGGTGAGTATGAAACATGACACATAAAACTTTGTTAATGAGATTGAACGTTGATAGTTTGTTTCTTCATACAACTCTCCTTGAGAAGTCATACATTTGCTCTTCTTTCTACACTTTTTAACAGGTATTTAGATGCTATCTGAAATAAATCACTAACTCAAAGACATGCCTATTTTTTAGTCTCTGCAGGAAATGGAATGCCTTCTACCTCTCCTTCTCTCTCCCTCATTTTCTAACTGTCTGTCTTCTAGCCCACACACTTTCCATTTCCTTCCCCAAATAGCAGCACTGCCCAAGGATACATTGATGAAATTTCATCCATGTTTGTCACTGTGGTAGATTACTTTCCAGGTGTGCAGCCATTTCTTGAGTAAACATGAGAAACACAGTCAGGAATTAGGTGACTTTTTGCCTCTTTGGTGAGATTTGGTTTCCACTTATCAGCAGAAAACAGGAGCACATGTACAGTTGTACTCCTAACTCTATCTACATGGGAATCGGTCTTTGTGCTCACTAACCCTCCATCTCCATGATGATAAGAATTTGTACTAACTTTTCTTTGTATCTAATAATTATTTGGTGACTCACAATTCAAGGACAATTCCTGTACTCTTCTTGGGAAATAAGACATGAAAAATATTTCCTACTTTGCACCTTTTTAAAGACATGGGGACATGTATTCACTAAGTCTGAAACTTGGCTTTAAATCAGCACTTGCCATCATCTCAAGAGTTCAGAAGACAAACATTTGTCATTTATGTTGTTTCTCAGTTTTGTGTTTAATGAAAGAGAATAATTGTGCAAAACCTTGAATATTTGATTAAAAATAGTAAAACCAAATAGATGATTCTAAACAAGCAGTGAGCAAGACATCTTATTGGACATCCAATCAGTTTCTGGACACATTATTGCTATGAGACCAATTTAACAGAATATGCTGCTCCTACAAATGATGTTTAACCCATTGAGGAAGAGTCCTGAGTATACTCTGGCAAGTGTATATGGGAAATGCTTGTTGAAGCAAAATCAGCTCGTCCTCAATGGGGTAAGAACCTGATTATCGCATCTATGATAGTTACAGCCTGACACCCCATGACATACCATAGGTACAGTGACCTGATACTATTTTTGGTTTGGTTTGGTTTATTCACTGTTTTATTTCTGCATATATTTTGTGCAAGTTTTCTTTTTGTTCTCAGCCAGGTAAGATGAATATTATGTGGTTTTAATTCCGCAGTATCAAGACAGTAATTAGTGAGACGTATAACAAGCAAAAGTATTCCAGTTGCTTCTATATTCTGCTAGTTTCATTCCAGACAACAAAAATTCTAGTAACAGTACCTCTCATTTTATCCCAGCTAGAATGATGGAGAAACCACCTCTCTCCCCTGAAGGCTGACAGCAATGACTGGTCACAGTAGGGCGTTGGTCTGATAAAAGCCTATTCCATCAAACCACATCTCAGTGGACTCTTAGAAGCTCGTCTTCAAATTAAACACACCTTTAGCCCAAAATGTGACATGCTGAGTTCATAAGATGCACACCTTGGATAGACCTTGTAATGCATTTTACATATGGATCCGGTAAAGACAATCAATACAGGAAATTCATATGTTGGATCAGGCAAAAAAAAAAGTCACTGGCAGTCTCTCTTCATCACAGCTTGTATACACGTGGTAGATACCCAGACAACAAATTTGGACAAATTTAATACAATCTGTGTTTATTTCAGTCCTGTATCTACATAAGACTTTTCCAATAGGCAATTGCATGTCAGGTTATTTGCCTCATCCTATGTATCAATTTTCTGTATTGATTGCCTTTATGTCATTTGACATGCCTGCAAATATTTAAGACTTTGAAGTGTATGAAGGAAAAGATGAAAAAAAAATCTATGCATCAGTTTCAGGTCTCTCTACATCATGTTCTACTTACTATTTAGCTTTTTCTATCAATATAGGTTTATTTAAGCGGATACTAAACATTAACATGTGTGCCAACCAAAGCTACAAGTGTATGTTGGTACAAAGGTACATGTGTTACATAATGCATGTGTATCTATATAATTTATATACATGTGTGTGGGTATATATTTCTCTCATAAAGATGGTATGAAGAGAGCATTACACATTTTTGTAACTTTGAATACAATTTCCGCCATAGTTTCAATTTCTTTAATGAAAGGATTTAGGAAATTAAGAAACCAATTGTTTTTAACACAAAAGTCTATAACAGACTAGTTGTTGTTGTCTCTGTCACAGGAAAAGGACATAAACCATGTGTTTTCATAATATATTCACTGATAAGGACAGTGTCCCATGGTATCATAATATATTGTTTCTTTTCTTTATCACTGATATGTGAACATATCATACTACTTCACACTGTTGAATACTGTCTTGTCTCACAGATATTGATCATTACACATAATGATTACTGGTAATAAGTATTTACCTTATAACTACTCATACAAATTCAAAAATATTCCCTCACTGATATTGTTTTCATGTAGAGTCCTGCATATACTACCATCAAATGGCAGTACAAAAAGTGTTGCTGTACTATGGTATGTTCCTGTTGGGTAATAGAAATATGTATATATATAATTTTTTTAATGTAATGTTGCTATGTTTTTCTATATCACACCAAAACACATTTTCTCTCCAAGATAAAACATGTTGAATTGACACAGCCATTTCTTTTATCAACACAATGACTTCTCTTTAATAGCTTGATTTTCAGGCAATTTGGAATGTCTCAGATTAGTTCCTGAGTATACAACAATGGCATGTGCGTGTATATGTGTGTGTGCATGTGTAGGCCTGTGTGTGGGAGGGGGAGGTAATGCATACACATTATTAGCCCAGATTAGAATCCTGAATGTTTCAGAGATATCTGTCAGATCTCACACAGGGATTTCTTCTCTGTGAGTCTCTCTTTGGGTGGGGTGGGGATGGCTTCGTTGATTGGTGAGAGAAACCCTCTGACTGCTGAAATACATCAAGATTCAGCCTAAATCACCTTCAGTCTGGGTGACCGGTGTAATGACAGAATGCAGAATAGCAGGTATAACATCCACACACTGCTTCAGAAACATGCTCAACAGAAAAACCATCAGTGTAGACTTTTGGACCCATTTCTATCTGATAAACCATAGCTCCTCCCCCCCCCCCCCCCCCCTTTGGGAAATCACATCGTATCAGCACTATTGAAAACCGCAAGTACAATGCTCAATGTGAGTAAAAATGCAGCAGTTGTGTAAGTTAAATTGACAAATGCATTTAGTGGGAATTTGAAAGAAATATGTACATGCGGGAAGAAAAATGTATCTACACAATTTCCACCTACTACAAATATATAAAATGGGATGTTATTCCATGCATATGTTGATATTACAGCAATTTAATCCCAAGTGATTAAGTTCATTTGCAAAAACAAAAAATTTACCCATACTATTATTCACATTTGATCAAAGTTCAATGATGCATGTGCACATGTTTTTGATATTCATTTTAGGTAGACATTTGACTATAGCAGCAAGTTATATATATTGTAGCAGCAATTCTGCCAACAAGTCTAATAGTTTCTTGTAGGAGATTGTAAAGAGAAATAAATCCAAGCATCTCGGAATCCACACATAGAGTTGACTACTTGACTCTCATAAAGACACTGCTGTGGAGATGATGTATAGACATTTACTGCATCGTTTCATCCTAACACATGAGAGGGATCCAAAAATCACACTTACAGAAGTCAGATTTATGAGTCAGTTTCTGTCATAAAGTCACAACATTCATCAGATATACCCTGAAAGTGACATAAATCACACCTATCATAAAGCTCCTGGTCCACAACTAGGCAATCAGAGAAGAAGGGATGTAGTAGAGTCTTTCCAATCAATCTGAGGCCATTCTATAACAGACATACTTTTTATTGTTTATGAAGGCTTCAGCTATCTTCTGTTAGCTATGATTGTTTTACAGTACAACTCTGGAATGGTGCATAATTGTTTGGACTTCATTCTTTCAGCAGTTCACTTGAAAGCACATGAGATTATATAAATATTACATGGCAGGCCAATGGATCATCTGACGATACCTTGTTGGATATAAGTTTGTTGTTGTTGTTTTTTTTCTCTCTCTCTCTGCATTTAGGAAATTTCAATTGCAATTGATTAGCTTTGTAGGTACTGTTGGAACTGCATCTACAACTTCCAAACAAATGTTACCAAGCTGAAGAACGTTCATATTTTCAAACTGGAATCTAATGACATGTAATGCACATTATAAGATACTGTATATTGCTTCTGTATGCATCAATAAGGTAGTGTCTCCCTTTCTGTGCTTTATACAAAACATGCGCACCTTGGTGCCTGGTTATTCTTCCCATTGCCTTCATATATTGGAATCATGTCCACATTCCAAACATTATCCCCCAGTCCTCCACATTGCCACAATTGGATACTGACGTACATGGGAGTGGGCAAGGTAGTTACCATGGTGATTAACAGCATTTTTTTTTACTCTCTCTGAGACTGGCTTTATTCACCCAAAGAAGCATTATTGACAATAGGCTCTCCAATAATATGACCTTTCAAATTCCTTGGTCACATCCCTGATCAGGCTTGGTACTACATCAATCAGCCTTGGTTATGTCTTTCAGTTTTTGTTTACATCAAATATATGATGCTTCATTTATTTCTTATAGAATGTAGGTTGTGAATATTCTTCAATCTCCAATGTGCCAAGGAGCAGAATTCTTTTAACTCCCCAAGAGCATACTACACATCAGAAATACAAAAAGAAAAATCTACATGACTTATGTTGTTTTATATCTTTTCAATTATTTTAACAAGGTGATCAATACTCCGTGGGCTGAGAATTGATGGATTGGCAAGTGAACATGTATCATTTGCCATTTGTCATCACACAGACGAAACAAATAAATCAATACAGAAAAGAAACACATTTCTTTTGGTAAAATACTAACAATTAGATTACATTTGAAAACAAAAATGCAACAAGATATTGGTGAAGTGTTTTCCACATTACTAACTGGTAAATTTAACTTAATCTTCATATATTAAAATGATATTGTGCATAATAAGTCTACATCTTACTATGAAATATAAACCCTCCTACACAAGGAATGATGCAGCAGGTCAGAATGGAATAAATGCATGGATTGTGGGCACAGCAGGAGTGACAGTAGTAATTAGAGTGAGTGATCCTGAGTAGATGGTAAGTCAGTATTCAGCAGGGCAAGTCAATCCAAACCACATCGCATATAAAGCATGTCTGAGTTCAAACATGACTTCCATCATTGTATATATTGCTTCTCTAGTTTCAATGATAACATATAGAGCAGAGATTGGAGAGAAAATATGTGTATGATTATCTTTTTAATAACTGGACTGATGAAGTGACTAACATGCTGGGAAAGGGAAAGATTGATTCTCACATTGGTTTCTTGCAGCATGAGATGAAACAATGAGGAAAAAACAAAGAGATAGGGAGAGGATAGAGGAGAGAGGCAGACTTGTTTTGAGAGGATTCCATCTTCACCAGAGAGAACATCCTCATCCTATCTCCTGGGTGATCTCCTGGGAGATCACATCTGGGCCAGCTTGAGAGGCAGACAGAAAAATAAAAGGAAAAGCAAACATTTGGGATTTGGAATGAGGGAGAGAGGTGTTTGCCTAATGGAAGTGAATCAGTGAGGCTCTGGGCTGTGGTATGTCATGGTATGTCTGTACATTACAACCATGTCTCACTAACTGTGAGGGGGGAAAATGATCATAGCATAGCTGGGAAATTGTGAAGGAAAAATATTATCATAACAGTCTCACACACTAACAGATAGTGCTGATGCAGTACTGAAGAGACAGACAAATAGGCAATCTGAAAAAAAGACTAGTTGAAGAAAAGATAAACATATAGATAGGCTAAAAGAGAAGGTGGAGAGGGAGGAAGAAATATTCAGCACAGTCTCTGAAATGCAGGAACCAATTTCATTATAGACATTGTTCAAAACAGCATACAAATTATTGATCACAACACATTAGCAATTGTTAAAAAAAAAACACACAAGTACTATTGTGTGGTGGGACAATAAGATGATGCACCACATTGTAAGAACACAAGGAAACTTGCCAATGCTGCAAGAGAACTGGTAAATGTCTATGGTAAAAGCAATGACATACATGTATACAGTATGCATACATATTATATTTACATACATAGACATTCACTTTGGCCTACATAAGATACTGTAAAACACGATATTTTCATGGCATGAGATTTTTGCGAATTGAAGCCAACTGCCTTTTTCACAGCAAGAAAGTTTCATGAATTACCTTTCACATTCAATGCATATACAGTATAGTGTAGACAAGAACTTTCATGTGCATTTTGATCTTGGCTCTCCCTAAAATTTGGGACATCAAAATGCATGCAAACATTCCTCATTTTATCGTATGATTTTGTAATGACAGTATCTTCAAAGTTCTCAAGGAATCCCATATCCTCAATCTAAATAGCCGGACCTGCTCACATATCACATTCATTTACGTTCAAGATACAAACAATGGTAGATACACACACACACACACACACACACACACATGTATATATATATATATACATACATACATTCCCTATATCCTACACAAGGAGTAATTATTGCCTAGACATGGTAAGATAGCTACATGAGTTACTATCCTTGACTTTGGGCATGACTATCATGTGCTTGAATTGACCGATTCCACACATGGATATAATAAGCTTTTTATATCATTCTGTGTATTGAAAATGATCTACATGCAGAAGATTAAGCAGGGAGATAATGTGTGCAAAAAGCAAATAGTAATCAGTGGACCCATGTTTTTTATGAATGATTTTTCTCATGAACAGGAAAATTTTGATAAAAACCATGTCGTTATATATTACAGCAAGATATTACATATAAGCATTACAGAATAATTATGATATAAACTAATTGCAATGCATGTTTCATAGAAGAATGACTGTCAAATTTAGGCTACATTCTAAAGCAGTTTTCACGTGATTTTTTCCCCTAAAAGACAACATCCAAAAAACATGGCTTAGCTTCCTTCACATTTTTAAAGTGAATTGAACCATTCACTAGTCCTGAACAGAGTAGAACTGTAAAAATATTCATAAGTTTTTAGCAACAGTTATCATCCTCCCACATCATGAACACTTTTTGAAGTTATGATCTTAATCTACCTTTTCTCCTTATCCACTATTTTATACACCTGATTGTAAGTGCAATATTGGCTTCATATTATGGGCTATGTAGAAATTCAATGGGAGGGAAAAGTGAAAACTGCAAGATCCGCTCCTCTACCTTCCTCTGTTCAAGCTCTATTAAACCTTTTTCTCTTTTGTATTTGTAAAATAACCTACCAAAATATCCTACATCATGAATTCCGCAAACTTGGTCTTCTAAAAGCCACATTATATCATTTCCTCCATCTTCCTCTCTTTACCTTCTATACCTTTCTGTCTTCTATATATCTTCTATCTTTCAATCTATCTATCTTTTTTATCTCTATCTTCTATCTATCTTTCTATCTATCTGTCATGTTTACCTATATACCTTCACTGTACTATATGTACTTTCCTACCCTACTTTTCTTCTCTCTCACCCTTCTATTTCCCTTTCTGTCTATCACTCTCTCTCTCTCTCTCTCTCTCTCTCTCTCTCCCTCTCTCTCCATCCTTTTCACTCCATCACTCTCCCCATTTCCAATTCATCTCATCAGCGCTGCTCCTGATTGCTCTTGGGTCTAGAGAAACGTGACCGGAGGATTAATGGCAGTGACTAGATGCACCTTTCGTGGTCCACTGGTTTCCTCCGCTGAGGACGGTGGTAGAGGTAGAGAGGACATTGTATGGCACACAGCTGGTTTCACTCTCACTGACTATCATCTACCCATCTCATGTGATGGTGACAATGGATGCATCAAACTTTGGGGGGGGGGAATATTGTTTCCTATTTGCTCTATCCTTCCCAGTCTCGCCAATGCCAGTTCAATCAAGCAAAGCCTTTTGACATTTCGTAAGTAAACCAACAGAAGACTTGGAAGTGGTATGATGCACATTTTACTGTTAAAAAAATGTAATAAAACATCCATTTCTTGACCTTTTGACGACAAAGTGGCTTTGTGATGCAACATGTTACTCATTACTTATACATTCCTGCAAGATTGAGAGCAAATCTTTTTATCATATTATATTATATTATATCATATTATATTATATTATATTATATTATATTATATTATATTATATTATATTATATTATATTATATTATATTATATTATATTATATCATATCATATCATATTATATCATATCATATCATATCATATCATATCATATCATATCATATCATATCATATTATATCATAACATATCATATCACATCACATGGATATCTTTGATGTACAGAAGTTCAGTAGGACTTACAGTAATACACACAAACCATATTCCTGAATCAGATATGAAGGTTGGTCTATTCAAGTGTAAATTTTATGAATGAGCGAAAAAAAATACAACAAAAACGAACATGTACCATGTAGATTGTAGGAAGTGAAGGCTCAGTTACTGTGTAGGTCCACTATGACCAGACACATGACTGTGTTCAATGTGGGTAGGACTTTGGATGAAGCATTAAGAGTTAGGGGCAACGAGGACTGTACACAGTAACTTGAATATAGCATCAGCCACGCCTGGTGAGTGGCTCTTGCTACAAAATAATAATAATAATAATGAATAAATGAAGTAAAATCATTACAAACATGATATTCAACTCTATGTCTGTAGAAATTTTGGTGAAACGATCAGGATTGATTTTGCAATTCTTATGATACTTTCCATGAAAAAAAAACACTACAAGAGCCTTTATCAGCATAAATATCTTCTTCTTTTTTTCACTTATATCGGACCTTCTATACATATATATATATATACATATATATATATATATATATATACATATATATATATATATATATATATATATATATATATATATATATATATTGTGTTCTAATTTAGTTTTACTGTGCATAAAGAAAAAATCAGAAGTGAAGCAGAAATTTCTCAATATAGACAAAATGAAACCTCATTCCATAAATATGTTGATATTTTCAATTGAGGATTATGAGTCCCATTTTCCTGATTACACAAATGCTTCTGGCATCTTACAGGCAACTACAATGGATGCTAGAGCATTCCAGGAAAGATAGGGAAATTTCAAGTATATTTCAGTTTTTGCAATGGATGGTTTAACAAAAATCTGACATACGATATTCTGATACCACAGCCTCCTCAAGATATTCTGGACACAAGTGAAAGGGCCAAGTTAAAATGATTGATACATTTCCCAAAAGAGAAAAAATATGCTGCAGTCATGGCTTCAACCAGTTTCTTGAAATCTTGATTTATTCTCCTTTTTATATGGTCATCGAGTACATCAAGAGGACAAATGACATAACAAGGATAAAAGGATTTCAGTCTGCTGCATGTCTCAGATTCGTTCTTGTTGTTACATCTTGTTTGTATGATTCCATGATGTATCAAAGCTTTGGAGAGAAGACCATGTAGTGATATACTGGTCTACCATGTAACCATAGTGATATAATGGTCTACCATGTAACCATAGGGATATAATGGTCTACCATGTAACCATAGTGATATACTGGTCTACCATGTAAACATAGTGATATAATGGTCTACCATGTAACTATAGTGATATAATGGTCTACCATGTAACCATAGTGATATAATGGTCTACCATGTAACCATAGTGATATAATGGTCTACCATGTAACCATAGTGATATACTGGTCTACCATGTAAACATAGTGATATAATGGTCTACCATGTAACTATAGTGATATAATGGTCTACCATGTAACCATAGTGATATAATGGTCTACCATGTAACCATAGTGATATAATGGTCTACCATGTAACCATAGTGATATACTGGTCTACCATGTAAACATAGTGATATAATGGTCTACCATGTAACCATAGTGATATAATGGTCTACCATGTAACCATAGTGATACAATGGTCTACCATGTAACCATAGTGATATACTCACCTACCATGTAAACATAGTGACATAATGGTCTACCATGTAACTATAGTGATATAATGGTCTACCATGTAACCATAGTGATATAATGGTCTACCATGTAACCATAGTGATATAATGGTCTACCATGTAACCAGTGATATAATGGTCTACCATGTAACCAGTGATATAATGGTCTACCATGTAACCATAGTGAAATGATGATCTACCATGTAACCATAGGGATATAATGGTCTAATATGTACCTCCACGCTGGACACTGTGACAGCTGGTGCACACTGGTCCATGACTGTCAGAGAAGGTCATAACATCAGCATACACCACCAGTATACATAGACAAATTAAGAAGGACCAAGATGATCCCTGGCTTTAGTAGCAGCATGACATGCAGAATGACAGCACATATGCCTTTATTAGCAACAAAACACAGTTAGAAAGAGTCATTTTTTTTAATACATTACTCTTGAATTTGGCTGGGCAATTGAACAGCATGTTTACATTATCAACACTGCACATCTAGACTTTTTGCTCTAAATTGCACAGGGATGTCAGAATATGAGACTTGATGTTGAATTAAATCAGTAGATGTTTTTTAATTAAAGATATAATCTTATGACACTATCTAATCTATGAAAGAATGAATGAATGAATGACACTATCTATCTAGATCTGCCTTTCATAAATGATCCTCTTGAAAGATTGTATAGTTCCCTTACACTTAATTTTGACATTTATCAATGTTACATCATTCGATTACACATCCAAACATCTCACTGTATATTAGAATAAATGCAAAACAAGATAAATCAGAAATGTATGTATAGTTTAAAAAATGTCAAAATTCTGTATGAATTAAGTTTAAGGCCATAACAATGACGTGCATGTAATGACAAATCATCTACTGTTGTACATGTATCTTAATATGTTAAAAATTCATTACTTGTTAGTGATGTGAAAGTCACAATCTCATGAAACATATGTAAAAAATAACATGTTCATACAGTCTCCATGGATCATATTTAGGAGACTAATGATGTCAAGAACAGAATGAGAAAAAAGAGAATGATATGTTGCTCTATATAGATGAGCATAACTGCATGGATACTGTAGAGATTTAATTGTTTGGTTCTATCACATACTAACTCTTACTCCCTCCTCCATTATCATAAGCTTTATATTCCTTGTATTTACTGTACATATACTATGTCATATATTTTGGCAGCTCTCTGACATTGTTTGAGGTTGTCAGGTAAAAACTTCAGACATCTGGCCCATGAAGTTTTAGTTAAAGATTTTTGTGCTAAGACAATTCTTGAGGTTTCCAAATGATTGTCAGCTAAATGGCAGCAGCCTGGCAGCCCAAGTCTAACCAACACACCCTAACCAAGGCTTTACTACCATTAGTTGGCTGGATAGACTGCACTTATCCAGAATAAGCAAGAGAAATGAAAAAAGCCTCCTCCAGATTCTATATTTGCACTGCATCAGGATCTCTTCAAATCCCATGAGTAAATGGCACAAGGATTGAAGGAGAAGAAAAATGCTCTGTAGTTAGGACCTCCCACATACAGCCAAAGACAGAAATGACTGAAATGTCAAAGTGCATTTCACATGCAACGATGTTGAAGGCAATCACAGAGACTCATATGCCAGTTATTTACATCTATGGAATTGCACAGACAGAAGGATGAATAATTTTTCAAATCAAATCCTTCACAGCATTAGAGAAAATCACTTCAATTCCCACATCATCTTTCAGCTTTGTATTAGTCGATTCCATTCCCCTTTCTCCTGCAGTGCCTCTTTCTCATCAATTTCAGCTAAATTGCATCGTCTCTCATTTGCTTGGAATATCAACAACATCAACAACTGCAAGAGTCCCAGATAACATGATGCATCACAAGTCTGGCTACAATGCTGCTGCATTTTAGAATTATGCCAGCAGGCATTTTACATTGGGCCTTCTGTTGAAATTGTTGGGAGATTCATATCCCACTGAAAATAAGATATCTATCAAATAAGCAGCCAAGAACTCAAACAAAACTGTTAATTCAAAAGTTGTGTGATGAAAGATTTCTGTATCAATCAGTTACAATAAAACTGACAGCCACAATTAGATAACATCTAATACATTCCCTTCAGCACAAGATTCACCCAACAAACGACAATGTACACTACATCTAATGGCAACAATGACGTTTAATCACAATTTAGGTAGAAAAAAGCAAACAACTCCTCGAGAAGACAGCCTTACAGAGCACACAATAAGGTTTTTATAAGATGAATAAAGTGTGGATGTGTGTACATCACACTCACTAGCAGTTCACATCAGAGAATATATCAACAACTGTTATTTACCTTTTCATCAGACCACTCAAAAATAACAGATGCAAATTAAGAGAGAATACATGTATTCATTTCAAAGGGAAGAAAGAAATTTGGGGGCACCGCTTTACTAAGTATATTGAAATATGGAATATTGTAATATAATTGCATTGCACCACATAGCAGGTCTGTCATGACTCAAAATGTAGCTAATTAGACAAATCTCTTAGGATAAGCATAATGAAGAGCAACCTTTTTAATTAGTGACATTTAAATTGCTACAAGACATTTCATTCTCACAGAATGGCCTGAGTTAATATGAACTGTCATTGCCATGCATTAGATGCCAAGTATCATCATCTTTTCCATTCTCAATGACTTCTCAATGAAATAAATGACAATTTGCTCCAAAGCCAAAGTAAATGCATAGTGAATATGTTAACCATCTTTAGGCTAACAAATCTACAGTGACTCACATAACCAAGAGACGACATGCATACTCAGAGCGTTTTTAATCAAGAAGGAGTAGACATGAAGAGACCTAATCAAGAAACGGCTGATAAACTGAGGATGTTGATTCGACGTGCCCAGGAAGGGGGTGTGATTTACAAGAGTAGGTAATGAGTGTCCCCTAAGATGTCAGATGAAGACAGTAACTTGAGATAGCTGGAGGACACTAGCATCAGCTGGTCGCAGGAGAGAAACACCAGTCATAATGTTACTTCCTTTCAAATATACAACCCCACTGAAGTAATATGACACCATTCCCTCGACCATGTCGATGTGATGAACACTCTAAGCCTGCATCCACAACCTCACATCTTCTCCTGCCTCATTGCTTGACAAAGAAAATAATGAAATCTTGAAATTCCTTATGGTCCATCCATATTATTTTGAATTTAGTGTAAAAAAGTGTTTTTATATTCTCTTCATCTTTATTGTGTCCTTTCTGTGAAAACTTTTCAATAATTCCATTTGATGCTCATCATGTATTAATCCACTGGAACATAGGACTTAGCAGCACTGTTTGCCATTGTATTTTGATATATTCCATCTATTGGAATTGCTTTGTGGGAACTTGAGGGTGTACAGTCAATGACAGCTGGCTTTTGACCATAGTTGTTGTAGCAAATATTGAAGAAAAAAAACAGAGAAGTCAGCAGAGGGCATCTTCCAGTGCAGACCAGAGTACCTGTGGACAAGATGATACAGCCATGTATGGTGTGGTTATCACATAGGTGGATATTATGATAGACTGTATGGTTGATAGAAAAAGTCTTATTTCTGAATCCAATGACATACTTTCTTTTGACATATTATAATCATCATGACCTTGATTTGGTGATGACATACAAAGTATGCATTTTTCAGTTGTTTATTTTGCAGGAATTAGGCAGGCATGCTGTAATTAAACATTTTGACTGTAGAAGTGGCAGAAATGTAAAGCACTGAAGAAAAAAGAAATAATGAACTATACTGATACTGTGGTTTGCATAAACATGCGAGTAGATACACTTCTCATGATGTGGAAGGCCACATATTCTTTGCCCTTGATACATCACACCATAGCAAACACTATTCCAGGGCCATATTTGACATCTAAATGAATATCACCCATCAAGGGCAAGAGTTAGCTTGTAGTAATTACAGTGGCACTAACAATGCCATACTGTTATCTTGAAGTTAGGTTTAACCACAATCATATAGAGTAAAATTCCACAGACATGGCATTCTGTGAATGCAAGCATTCTGCGCCACCAAATCTATGGCCATGTGAACTAAATAACAGAGGAGATATATTTCTGTTGGTTCAGAGAAAACATTTGACAGGAATGCAATACCACATCCCTGCTTCTTCTCTTGTTTAATGTGGGGCAGACAAGTCAGTTTCAGTAAAAGCTTGCCATTTGTGACAACCGAAGTCAGTTGGACCTGGTGAGGAACATCTCCTACTATACTCAATCTGTTCCCTGGATCGCATGCCATTGATTCCACATAGCATCTTGAGTGCTCTCTCTTAGTTCAGCACACTTAGGCTTCTAAGTGCTTTTATTGATAATACAAACAGGAGCATACAAGCCTGAGAAGACACAGACTTCACTTCATTTCTCATAATACCCTCTTGTCTTCAGTAGTGTGCTCTGCTTTTACCAGGTGGAGTAGGACAATAATTTAGACAGGTGCGTTACTTTCTGCAGTGTGTGTCATGTGACCAAGATGAACACATTGGGCACACAGTCGTAGGCCACACAGTCATGGGCACACAGTCATGGGCACACAGTCATGGGCACACAGTCATGGGCACACAGTGATGGGCCACACAGTGATGGTCCACACAGTGATGGCCACACTGTGATGGTCACACAGTGATGGCCACACAGTGATGGCCACACAGTGATGGCCACACAGTGTTGGGTGACAGACTTGGCTGGTCAGCCATGGTACATCACATGACCTCATTGCTTCAACTCTTGGGTGACTATGGAGATGAGGAGCAGTGCTAGCACTGTGCTCTAATTAGCCCACTGCAGCAAGAGAAAGGTCGCCAGACTCAAATATCTGTCATCATCTTCAAACCACTCGGAGGAAAAATGCAGAAAGCAAAGGTTAATTAAACGTCTCTGTTGTCCCCCAACCTCCCTACCTGACGCCGTTGGAATCAGTAGAATGTTAAAACACATCCACGAATCGTCGAGCCCCTCTGTCTAATGAAGTGAACAACTCACTTCCCACTGTTTCTATACATACCACATAATAAGCCCCCAGAGGAGGTGAAGTGTGTTTACTTGCAATACTTGTGCTGGTGAAGCTATACACATTCACGCAACCCATACTCTCCATAACCTTGATACAAGTGAATTCTTGAGATACGTTGGTCAAGTGTTATGTGAGACAAAGTCCTATGCCCAAGTCTACTGATCCTAAGAGAAGCTCTGTGCCTCCATACAAGAGCTATGCCATGGGGTAAAAGTCAAGTCAGCATCCCATTTTTTCACTGACATTCGCCTTCCTCACTATATAATTCTATGCAATGTTTCCAGCTCAAGAGCAACTTACTCATGAATAATTAACTGTTTCCAAAATATGAATTTGCTACTGTTGATAGTGCATTCTGCTGTTCTGTGAACATCATAACTGTTATACGGTGTAAAAATAATATCTACTGTTACCATGTACCTTGCTCGTGTGAATGCGAGTGTGAGTTTTGTCTATAAAGTCTGTTACATCTTGACAGACATTGAGAATACTCCTATTCATATGAATTTCTTTCCAACTACTGCATTGCATACCTGTGTAAGAAAATGAAATGTTTTAGTTTTTTTAATTCATATAATTCATACAATTCATATCATATTAATTCATTCCATAAAAGATTTACCTTGGTGTCAAAGTACTTCTCCCTTGAAAGTCTGATTCGGTTTCCTACACATAAGGCCTACAAACAGTGTTTACACTATCAACCAAAGCAACAACAGCTTCTATATCTTCACTAAGTACACACACAAGTGGGAATTTAAGATATGTGGGCCCGTTTCATAAAACTTGTCATCAGTGACAACTTGTCATAGATGTGACAAGCTACAGAAATCCTTGCATCTGATTGGCTGAGAGCAAATTTGTAATAGAAATGTGGCAGTTGTCACTGATGACAAGTTTTATGAAACGGGCCCAAGAAGACCTGTACTGTACATAATAGTGTCATTGATAAAAAAAGAAAAATAAGTCATGCATGCATAAATAGGTGTATATCTATATCTATATCTACTCTTATATAATCATATATATGCACACACCTTCATCAGATCAGGCAGATCACTGCACAGTATATTGTTCACAGCAATTGATATTACACACCTTGGATGATAAAAAAATAGTAATATTTGTTACTTGTGTTATACAGAGAAAATAAAATGATATATATATACATGTGTTTATATATATATATATATATATATATATATATATATATATATATATATATATATATATATATATGCATACATACATAAGTATTATTTCTATTATCAATATTGCTAACATTTCACTAAAAAGTAGTTTCAATTTCATCACATTACACTAATAATCTTCATTTTTTCTGGAAGTATGTAATACCATGGGGAAAGGAGAAACAAGTGATAGGAATAGAGAAAAATGGTCAGCATATTTTTCTAAGGCACCCAATGATCTGTGACCATTGAATGTTTCTACAGATACATGACGCTACATAAAAGTATCATCATCATCATCATCATCATCACCACCACAGATATGACAGTCAGTATCCAGACTCCTTATAGTCAGTCTCATACATCTAAGGCCAATCATGGTGATACATTGTTCAGTCAACACACATGAGTGGTCTCCACCTTCTGGCCAGCCTGAAATTCGCTTGCCTTTAAAATTTCACAAGTACCTTCTCCCAGCAATTAGACATAATAGCTGTGATCAGTGATCCATGGCAGCTCTCCCTAATTGGGAAGAAATAGCTCCCTTTTCATACACAGACTCTGCATGTGTTGCCTAGTCTGCTCAAACAGACTCATATTTTGGAGTGCTCTACACCACAAGCTAAATGGGGCTGTAAAATTGTGAATCAATTCAACTTCAAGTATTTTCTCCTCACAAGTGCCTGAAGCATAATGACTGTGGTTTCGAATCTCCTGCATATGTTCCTACTGTACTACATGGCATCAAATGTTATATGTCACCTCTAACTACCAGTGAACTCGACACTTCTGTGCTTCCATCAAAATGGCTGAAACATGTGAAATAGACTAGAACAGCAAAGTCTCTGTTAAAGGCACACTAGCAGTGCAAACCTCTTTATATCTTTTCTTAATTAATGCAAATACAAATTGTTAAATGAGTCCAATCTATCAATCAATATGTGGTTTAGTAGCTACGAACATCAAAAGAGGGACTTTCAACTGGTGGCATATCGTCGCTGGGGTGACAAAACCTCGTATCTCAAAATTGTCAAATGTTCAGGAGAGCGAAAAAACATGGCAGCCAAAGCACTATAGTGAATGGGAAAGCCTTCTCTTTGACATGTCATGGTGGCTTCATTTTTTGAGTAAGACAGTTAGGATTTGGCCAAGACATCACTTGACCCATTATTTGACCATTAAGCTAAAAAAATTTTTTTGACAGTTTTGAGATACGAGGTCTTGTCACCCCAGCGACGATATGCATGATAGAAAATTTATCAGGCCATTCCTCACCTTTGACCTCGTTAAGTGATACAGCCCATTTACATCAATGAACATGTCTTTAAACACCATTATTACAAGTATTTCTTCTGCCTTGGAGCAACTTATCAACCTCAAAACTAGCTAAGTTGAAAATAAAGAGAGGTAGTACAGAAAAAGGTACCAAATCTTGCAACATCAACACATTTGAAGGATATAATAATAGTAATAGTAATAATAATAGTAATAGTAATGATAATAATAACAATAATGATAATGATAATGATAATAATGATAATGATAATAACAGTAATGATAATAATAATGATAATAACAATAATAATAATAATAATAATAATAATAATAATAATAATAATAATAATAATAATAATAATAATAATAATAATAATAATAATAATAATAATAACAATAATAATGATAATGAAAATAAAAAATAACCATGCATCACAGATAAAAAAGATTTTCTCCTTCTTTTTTAGATGCATGATGCAGGCATGAAATATATGATTTTACATACACACATACACACACACACACACAAACACATGCATACATATGTACATATTTGTATGTTTAGTATATTGTAAAAGCTCTTATTTTTACCAGGGTTTGATTTTTGCGAATTTTGCAAGTTACTGTTGGGCTAAGAGTTTAACTGCCCAAAAATATCATGCACAAACAGGCATATTAATGCACTTTATAATAGCCTCCGTGTCAAAATCGCGAAAACAACATTTCACAAAAAGTCTGTGACTTCCTCATTCGCAAAAATATCTGCACACAATAATAACAGTCTTTACAGTATATCTGTACTAGGGTTTATGTATCCCAAACAAGAGTCAGCATATATTTCATTTACTAGAGTATTTGTAGCATTTTCACAAAGCCATGGCATTCACATTGCAGCTTTTGCAGCTCATGCAACTCGATACTCCCTTCTTACCTAAATCAAATTTCTACACACATAACAAATTATAGGTTCCTTGGATATCATCTTGTATGTGACATGAAATTCTATTCCTAGTTAATTGTGGTAAAAACTTCATTTTGTAACATTTGCCATCATTTGTTATTTGCTTACATAAAATGTTTTCCCATGGGGGAATATTCTAAATATTCTGCTTTTGACAAAAGATTACAAATGGTCTACTATCACACTTTCAAGCCATCCAATCGCTGATTGGTAGTTAATAAACCAATACAATATCACAAAATATTGCACATTTATCATTTATAGTGGGTAATAAGCATAACAGCAGGAGTACAGCTGTATAAACCAAGCCATTATAATACATGGCTTGGCCAAATAACATGCAGTCCAGCATGAAAGCTGTATACATGCATCCGTCTGTCTGTCTGTTTGTCTTCGTGCCCTCATGCATTAGTTGGTGGATAATAGTGTGTATGTGTGTGAGTGCAAGTGTGTATTGTGTGCCTGTGTCCATGCATGTGTATGAGTCTATGTGTAAGTGGGTGTGTGTCATAGTGAGTGTGTGTCTCATTGTAATTGTGTGTGTGTGTGTGTGTGTGTGTGTGTGTGTGTGTGTGTGTGTGTGTGTGTGTGTGTGTGTGTGTGTGTGTGTGTGTGTGTGTGTGTGTGTGTGATGGTGTCCATGTGTGCCTGTGTGTGAGCTTGCTTTCAACAGGGACATCAGCTGTCACGTCATCTAGAGCGGATGTGGAATCCTGCAGTAATATGAGGCCAGTGTGATGTAGGACCAGCGCCAGGCAGCCAGCTGTTCATATTCACACTGCTACAGGGTGTACAGAAACCAATGAATTCTGATGACAGGTATCTATACACAGACACTGACAGTAACATCTCCTTCTGAGTCAATTTATTCATTCATCTCACAGGTTAATCAGTTTAACAAATGAGGGTGTGTCAGTGCTCAGGGTACCCATCATTTTAATAGCAAACTGAGATAAGCCATGAATATATATATATATATATATATATATATATATATATATATATATATATATAATGATATACTGATGTTTTGTGGTCATGTTATAAGTGGACACGTGTCATAAGAAGTCACAACTGACCACTAAGCCACATCAGTGCTTGGCCTGCTGTTCCACTCTGTATCATCACCATCCACTGCAATGATAGAACACTTCCACAGAATTTTGATGAGACCACAGACATGCACTGTGCTGTACTATATATACAGTATATTGACTATTCGTCGCTGGGGCGACAAGACCTCGTATCTACAAAATGTCAAATGTTCAGGAGAGCCAAAAAACATGGCGTCCAAAGCACTATAGTGAATGGGATAGCCTTTCCTTTGACATGCTGTGGTGGCTTCATTTTTGGAATAAGACAGTTGGGATTTGGACAGGACATCACTTAACCCGTTTTTGACCATTAATCCAAAAAAGTCATTTTCACCAAAATTTCAGATACAAGGTCTTGTCACCCCAGCAACAATACAGTATGTCATAATCAGTGTGTACAATATTCAGTATAATGACTATGTGCCATAATCAGAGTGTACAGAATGCAATTACAACCAGACTGTCTACTTCAGCTTGCTATCACAAGCACCTTGGACTACATTAGCTGGCTTAACCAACCTTTTACATATCAGTGTTGCTGTTGATCTACATGTTGGTTGTACCTCCACTCTATAACTGTATCAGCCATGCAGCCAGACAGTTCATCTTTCTGCACAACTTGCTTTACAATGCAATTATTCTGCATGAGCAGCAGAACAAATGACTATTTCTATACAGCTTTCTCTCCGGCTGGTAAAAAAAAAGATAATAATAAATAAAATAACAATAACAATAACAATAGACATCGATATGTCAATTCAAGTGAAAGAAACAATCACTAAAGATGAATTACATCTGTGATACTATCAGCAGATACATGACATCCATGTGCATTCTCACTGGAAATGCACATATACTATTATTATCCCCCGGATACAGGTCGTATGCTATGTTTCTCTTAAATTAATGATTATCAAAATCTCTTCATATGAATGCGAGTCTCAATTATTTGAACTGTCAAGAATGTTACAAGCATGCAGGCCCTGCATATGACAATTTTTTTGCTACAGTCAAACAGAAAAACAACCTCGGTCACACCCACCCATACACAGACAGATAACATGCACACCCACACATACAAACCTACACACATAGGTAGACTCACATCCACACATACATACACACTGCACATTCACACACGGACACACACAGATACACACAGACAGACAGGCACACACAAACCAGTGTTTTTAATGATGACAAGACTGTGTAGTCATGGTAAAGCCACAGCCATTAAAAGTGGCTTTCTACACTGCAGCGTCTGCCTTGAGTAAAACCTGCTGTTCCATCTACCGGTAGTGGTGGTGTGCATGTATTAATATTGACAGCCATCACGATTCACACATTATGCTGCAACACCCACGCATGCTAACGACTCCTGCACTACACTGGGATCTACTGGGCTGCAACACATGCTCACATGGACGTGATGCATGTATGCACCAAATGATAATGATGAAAAAGGTTTGGGAGGCAGCAATGGCCATGCATGAGAACACAGCCAATAGCTCACTTGGGAACTAATAACACATCCTGAAGTACCACACTGACGTATGTATGTCACAGGTGTACAACATGGGGATGGCTAATTACTTGATGGCTGGACAAGCCCCATAATTGTGGGCTATAGAGGGCAGTATACTGCATCTATCATTAGACGATGATCTACCATGGACAGGGCAAAAGATGGTGTACACTCAACATTTCATACATATATACAGGTAAGCATTATGTATAAGGTTAGCACTGCTCTGATAAAAATATTCATTGTGTTTTGAGAGATATCAAGTTATTATTGTACTTTTAAGGCAAGAACATAGCATTCTTGCAAGAAAAAGTTGCAGAGATGAATTGAATCTAATTGCAAGACACAAAGTTTGCTTCTTTAACCTGTTGAGGATGAGTCCCACTCTGGCAAGCATCTATGGGATATGCATGTTGTAGCAGACTCAGCAATGGGTTAAAGGTTCACATCCCCATTTCATGCAATATGCTATAAAAGAGCATAATGTCTAATTTTTTATGTGTGTTTTGTTTGTATAGTTCCACAATTTGGCTTGATCTGTTCGAGCTCTCAAGGTCAAATTTGTTTCTATCTGGAATCTCCTGTTACCTACAGGTAAGCCTAATCTTTGTCTTTTATTGTGCACTTAAATTCTAAAGATTGTTGAAATAACAGTTAAACTGGACAAAAGTTTTCATAAGATTGTAAAAATATATATGAAATGATTTGCCTGCCTTCAAGTATTTACATGTTTATTTTGAAATAGCCTAATGTTATTGTGTTGAACTAGGCAGAGCACATTTTATATAATAACATTTCAAGCATAAAAATGTTCAAATTAATGTGTCAGCAATGAATATAAGCTTATGGCACGGTAAGTGCAAACATCTTTTTCCCTTTAGTCTGTGTGTATAACAAGGATTGTTTTCTTTTTAGCATACGGCTCACATGCAAACAGCTCTCAACCAAGCTCCTGGATCCATGGAGTACCAACACGTCTGGGGGAAAAGTCAAGAGTTTGGCTCCCTGTAGCTGACACTGAACTACTTTTGGTCTTCTCCTTCTTTGTTTGCTTGTTGTTGGTTTATTTCTTCTCTCTCTCCCCTCCCCTCCCCCTCCCCCCCCCCCCCCCCCATCCCCTCTCTCCCGGTCTCCCTCCCTCTCTGCAGCTCTTATTGATTCCTCACGGGTGTCGGGCCACTGGAAGAATCCTATGTCTACAAACTAATATTATCACAATCAACCAATATCAGACAGGATATCAATATTCTTTTCATAATGTACAGTATCATACGAGTGCAACACAAAGTGTGATTAAGGTCTAGCACAGAACTGACACATAAATTGACAAAAGAATGACATTGCATGCATGGAATCTTTAATCTGTTATAAGACAAAAACCAGCCGACATAAAAAATGCATGTTAACTGTAATTCAACATAATATTACTCTTTGAGGACAACAAATAACCCAGGTATACATGCAATAGAATTCAATAGGCATGTCTTTATTTAAAATATACATCAGGGCCACTCACTGTAGACATGAAAAATTATGACATCAGAAAATATTGCAAACATTTTAGTACCGGTAAACGTTGCAAGGCAACTGATCAAAAAGCTACCAAAGCATCACCAGAAAATAACAAAAAAAAACAAAAACATGAAGGAGTATGATGTCTTTCTTCATCTTTATGAGGAACTTGCTGTCTCTATATATGCAAAAAGAATGTTCACTGCAAAAGGAAAAACAAAAGCCTTCAAATTTTTGTAACATGACATAACTCTGGTCCATCACTGCCATAGAAGAAATGGGAGCCTTTCCAGCTTTTTTTTTCAGCCAGATCATTGCATCATTTACATCATTATCACAATCATATGCAGTAAACTGATGTGCCAATTGTCCATGCTCATAAAATGACAAACATCTTTTTACTTGGGCCATAACTTTTCAAGTTCTCCTTGCAGTGAAAATGGAAAGGTGAAACATAGACATATCAATGCCATATATAATATTCCTAATGAGAATGGGCTTATGGTTTAGAAATGCTTACCCACTGAACTTTGTGGCATCAGGTTAGGATTAGAAATCAGCTGGTGCTACTCAACTGGCAATCCCTCGTTCCCCATACACAAAATAACAGTTAATAGATAAGTTTTGATATGTCACATTGTGCAAAACAGACATCAGCATTTCCGCTTGTGATTGTATGCAAAATTGAGAGAAAAACAAACACAAATTTCATACACTTCTTTATCTGTTATTTATTTTACCTTACTTTATCAACAAATTATAGTCAAGGAGAATGAAGATTACACATTCAACAACCACACTAACTTTTTACAGGACGCTTACTTTAATTAGACTCATGCCAGACTACAATAAATCAATTTCTGTTAAAAAACTCCATGGTATTTATGAGTGAAGGCCAAAATGAGTTCATATCAAGGAGAGACAAAGCGAGTTTCAATGGCTTACTTTCCTGATACACATTTTGATGTGGAACAGGATACCAATAAACAAGCCACATGGCAGGCTGCATACAGAAAGACTACTTTGGAAGCTGACTTATTTTAGAAATGATGTTCATCTTGGTCAAAAAAAAAAATGTACTACTTTGTTGACAGCTATAGCCAACTAAAAAAAAAGTCATATCTCAACAACACTATGCATACACAGAAATTTGACTATTGGTTACTGCATTTGTGTAGATATTCCTCTCTCCCTCCCTCTTCTCCCTCTAGCAGACTTTTCCTTTGCAGCACACTGAAGATACAATTATTATAGTTAATTTGAAGAGGACATCAGAGAGACTGAAGAGAAGAATGGCTCAATTCTTTTCATTTTGAGACAAGTTTTGGTCCTGAAACAAACATCACTGCCAAGTCTTGGCAAGGAGAGAGAAAAAAAAAAGGGAAGCCCTTCAAGAATTGCTACTGTAATGAAAGCCAAATACCAAAGATCATGGCTGCCCATTAAAAAATAAACTTAAGGTAATGGCAAAGCCTCATAGATAATGATCACAGGGAAACATAGCAGCTGAGCTCATCAAGGCACCATCCTGCTGATACCATACAAGTCAAAATCCTGACTACTAATCTGTCAACAGGAATGCACAATGTCATGTGGTTGAGTTAATGCTTCTAGAATTGTCAGTTTTCTTCTGTGATGTAGGACTTATTATCAGATATTTTTTTTTTTGCTCTACATCACAATTATCAGACCCCCAAACCTGCATTAGAGAAGAATTTGCAATATCCATGAATATTTGTATTTTCTTTTTTGCTGTTTCCGTCATTTGTTGTACCCGTGCTCCTTATCTTAACCTTTAAGCTTGCTTCTAAGTAGGTTCCATCATATTTCTTTAGCATTCATTCTCAGATTCCAACTTTCATAGATCGACCAATATGTTCTTTATGTCTCTAATAATCTATTTTGCCTCCCAGCTGGATATCATGTATTATTTCATTTTGTAATACTACTGTAAAACAAGGAATGTTCACATGCAAATTTATATTTTCGCAAATTTTGCGAAATTAAATTGCACGCGAAAGTTCTTGCCTACACAATATGTATTGGATGCCAGTGGCAATTCATGAAAATTTCATGCCTCGAGAAAGGCCGTCGGCTCCAATTCGCAAAATTTTCATGCCGCGAATATATCGTGTTTTACAGTATATCTCCTCGCTGGATATAATGTATCATTTAATTTTGTTATATTTGATGTATTTTTTTCATCAAGAAATATGAAAATAAATTGAAATTGAAATGGAAATTGAAATTGAATTTGAATTTGATTTAATTAAGTCATCCCCATTGTATTCCATCCTTTATATATTACACATTTTTATTTGCAGTTCAGTGTCACCTCTGCAGACAATCTAAATTGTGAAGAGATCACTTAACCTAATGATTACGAGTCTTGAGTATGATCAGTCAGGTGTCAATGGGAAATGTGTGTTGTAGCAGAATCAGCCTGTCCTCAACTGGTTAATGTATCACTGTTTGGGATCATCTTGATACAAAGTCAAAGACTGTATACTAGATTCCAGTACTGATGTTATCATGACAACTTTCCTCTCACACACACACACACAATAAAACGTAAGGATTACTAGTCATTTCAAAGAGATTACTAGTCATTTCAAAGAGATGTGCAATCACCTATCTCCCACTTCCTAATCTGTAACATTTAAATCAATATACTGAAAAATATTTTTTTATCATTATTATTTATTTGGCATTTCCAATAAATACAAAAATTGCACACATAAAAATAACATATTGCAAAAGTATCAAAAATATCAGGCTTTCTGTGTGTGCCATGTTTTACACACTGCCAGGTTAGCTTGGCATAATTTCGCATGCACATATAATATGCAAACTTACATTCAGGTTAACCAGAATCCAACAAATCTAGTTTTCATTAGGAAAAATCCTACTCAGCACATACAGAATACTCACCTAATGTGATTGGTGTATGTTTTATCTAATCAGCAATTCACATCAAATATCACAAAGCACTGTATGTGTTAAATCAATATCTGAATCATTTCAATGTTTGCATTTCAGTGACTTACAGTAATCAAATATAACTTGTGCTTCAACTCATTCTTTAATGAAATAATTTGTTGGACTGGAGCAAAATATTGGCAAACAATTAAAGGACAAGTTCACCTTCATAAACATAATGATTGAGAGAATGCAGCAATATTAGTAGAACACATCAGTGAAAGTTTGAGGAAAATTGGACAATCGATGCAAAAGTTATGAATTTTTAAAATTTTTGTGTTGGAACCGCTGGATGAGGAGACTACTAAGGCTCGTGATGTCATATGAGTACATCAGTATAAAGAAAATGTAAAGAAAATTCAACATATTTTCACTTTTTTCTCATAATAAAAGAACATTTGACTTGCCTCTTTCTAAAGACAATGGGAATAATATTACCCATAACATATGTCAGTAACGAGTCAAGGGAAAGTGTACTTTTTTCAAAAGACAATGAGAATAATATTACCCATAACATATGTCAGTAACGAGTCAAGGGAAAGTGTACTTTTTTCAAAAGATGAAATTTTGTGAAATTCTCTTTATATTTTCCTTATATTGTTGTACTTATGTGACATCATACACTGCAGTAGTCTTCTCATCCAGCGGTAACTACACAAAAACTTCAAAAATTCATAACTTTTGAACGGATTGTCCGATTTTCCTCAAACTTTCAATGATGTGTTCTACTACTACTGCTACATTCTCTCAATCCTTATGTTAATGAAGGTGAACTTGTCCTTTAATTACAACAAACGAACATAATAGTCAATAAAAAGCACATATATCCAATGGTCATCATTTCTAATAAATGTACATCAAGATTTTTGTTATTTTCCCTTCACAACACTGAAGGCATCTGTATTACGAGTGTTTTTTACTTCTATTCTCATTCATGTTGGACTGAATAGTTGAGAAGGGTAAATCAATGGAAAAAAAAAAGAAAAGCAGGGAGATCAAAATGAAATTGTGTTTTTGTTATCAGACTGCAATACTGCAGTATGACTATGAACAAAGTAAAACCCTCTAACATGCTCAACAAGAACTAATCATTTTAGTACAGCTTGAAAACATTTCCAGTCTTTTCTATAACATACAACTCTACTTGAATCATAACAAGATCTAAGGTTTACAGCTCAAAGATTTCTTCTCTCTTCTTTTTCTCTCTAATGGAAATATCTCAATGTCTGAGAAGAAACACATTTTGTGTGAGAGTCCAAAAATATGTATTTTCTCTATTTCTAGGTGAAGCACCGAGGGTGACAAATCAGTACGGCACAGTCCCACTCTAAAGGTCTCATGCCCTGCTACAAAACTTTGTGTACTGTGAGCAGTACAGTCATGGAATTACAGCCCATCATTAGTCCTTTCAACCAGAGCAAACTGCCCCATATGATTTTTGGATCTGATTTACAAGCAATCAAACGATGTCTCATATAGCATTTTCAGAGATCAATAAATGATAAATCAATCTAATTCTACAAAACAGCTGTCAAATAGTCAACCAGTTGGTGTATAAAATCAGCTTGGTCATGAAATGAAGTGGGTCCAATGTCATCATTTTCATCACTCTTTTTCCATGAGGAAACCTCAGTAGAGCCTATTTCCCAGGTAGGTAAATACTCCTCCTTTATACCTCACAGCCATGATATGTTAGGACATGAATCATGCTATCGTCATCCAAGATGACCTTCAATGGGCCCAGGGCCTGAAAGCCAGCATACCATGACTGATGATGGACTGTCAGTCTTGATACGTCAAAAGCATCTTGAACAGTTTGGATGAAGGATGGTCTTAGTAGCACTCCTCGCTATGCGGCTAAACATGTCCACTTTGCTAACTGGAAGTGGGGACTTGGGGCACCTCTAAAGCACATCCATCCCTACATGTATCTAGTTTAAAGGCATAATTTACGATTTGCAGACAAAAAAAAAAACAGTTTTAGTGCTTACAAATAATCAATGTTTAGTATTGTAAAATGTAAAAAATGTGAACAATAGTTTAATAGAATTTTGTCCAGACTTAACCATCTACAGTTATGGTTTAGTGAGGAAAAATAGAGATATCTCCTTATATTTTAGGCTTTACTGCAAAATTTTTTATATGGTAGGATGTTTTGTGATACAATTGACCTACACATATGCATAACATGTGATAACCCAAACATTTTTTAAATCACTGTTCTCACTAGTAAACAGTACCTTTGATATTTCAAAGGGAACTAAATTGTGTTCTGAAGATCGCACTTCCAATAAAAAAAGTTGATGAAAAGCCCCATTAAAAATTTATGAAAACCAAGATATCTGAGATAATGTTAATGTTACATAATATGCTATTAATGCAATATTTCCACATCCATTTCTGAAGCAGTCAATACCTCAACAAAAATACTTTTAACTGCGTTTAGAAAAAGTTGAATATTTCTCTCATGTTTTCACCTGTCTTGCTTCATTGAATTGCTTCAGTTTTCCATTTTGTGTCTACATCTATGAGTGAATGGTACAACTAATTTTTAATGCCATGTAAAATTTGATTGGTATTGTCTGGAAGACTGAAACATAATAACATCATTACATCTCCATGACGAAACATTAACAATGGTCACTACCATGACCTGAAAACACCATTACATGGTTAAAAAAATGTTTAGAGTCTGAGATTTCTATCTTCCTTCGTTACTCTGTATGACATTGGTACAGTGTAGGTGTACAGTTAGGTTGCCTAGAGAGATCATAACTGCTTGACGACTGATATTTTCTACCAACAACACATATACAGTGTGTACCTATCCAACAGCAGAATACAACGCTGGGCATTGGTATATCTGCCATCAACCTGGCACTACTGTAAACATCTCTGTTGATCTCAAGTTCGAAATTCAAGATAAATCAATATTTCTCTACATGTGAACATGTGCATGGGTATGCAGGTGGTGGTATGTGTGAAATGGTGTGTTTGTGCATGTGTGGGAGTGTGTGTGTTTGTGTGTCTACATTAGTGAGGCATAAAAAAATATATACATATATATATATATATATATATATATATATATATATATATATATATATATATATATATAAGAGCCTTATACAGGATTTAGCTTTCTACAGCACAATGAGCAAGACTTACATGGAGGCTATGATCCCCAATATTAAACTGAGTGAAAGTTGAATGTCACTGGTATGGGATTCCCAAGACTCTGAGTTATCATCACCTTGTAATCACACCAAGAAACAGCCAGCATGTCTTTTCCTCCTGTCTGTCACATGCACTCTTATCTGTCACCTTCCTTTCATACAGGGGGGCTCTGTGAACCCACCACTAGACTAACATTGCACACATGGGTGTCTGCATTCTATTCTGCACTTCAGGCAAGACGTGAGGGCATTTTATGTGTTTGGTACTCACCATCAAATGTCTTGTATTACAGTATCAAGGAGGATATCCCCTGCCCCCTTTCTGCTGTCTGTTTACAGTGCACAAAACTCTTCATGCAAAACAACAGGCACAACCACACAAGTACCTGGGCCCTGTTTCATAAATCTGTTCATAAAGTAACAAACTACTTGAGAATGACTGGTGATCAGTTCTGATGTGCTATACGTATCAGAATTTCCATAATTCAGCACAAGAACTGATCACCAGTCGTTCTCAAGTCACTCGTAACTTTACGAACAGCTTTATGAAACACCCCCCTGGTAACATAAGTTTAACCCACTGAGGATGGACTGATTTTGCTACAACACACATTTCCCATAGACACCTTCCTGAGCATACTCAGGACTCGTCCTCAATGGGTTAATAACACCACCATATTTGTGTAAAGCAGCAGCATAGTTCACTGTGCGTAGCTATACAGATTGCTGGTTATTTCTGCATTCTCTATTTTGATATTCATCTCTGGTTGATTATCATTTTTGGAGGGGTGGAGGGGAAGGGGGTAGGGAGCATGTCTGTTTCACTATACAATTAATGAATGTTTATGAGTGTAATGGACAGAATATTTCATGAGGTGAAAGATGAAATGATCCATTCAACGAGGTGCAGCCGAGTTGAAAGGATCAATAATTTCATCTTTCACCGAATGAAATATTCTGTCCTTTGCATGAATGAAAAATATTTATCATTTGTTTCATATAACACCCAGAATAAATCCTTGTCATTTGATGTTTTAAAAATTTAGAGAAAAGAGAATGTGTGGCATCTGAGATTGAGCGAGTGTTCACTGAGCGCTTTACGCTAGCACGCCGTCCCATACACACTGCAAACGCAAGCGTTTTACATGCGTAGTGTGCCAAGCTCTTGGCGTGCGGGCAATGGAGCAAATCATATGAATCAAGACTGCACAGTAAATGGAGCCGCAATTGCACGAATGACAAGGTAATAGTAAAGTGGGACGAATGATCAACAGCAAACAACCAATCAAATGACAAGGATCTATCTTGGTGTTGTACAATGAAGAATATTTGATAACTTGGTTGTCTTGTGTGTCAATTGCACTGCATCCATAAATACAAACACAAACTTACACACATATCAAGGAAATCTTGTTTAAATATATAAAGAAACAGATGGACTGACAGAAAGACAGAGACAAACACAGAGGAGAGGTGCAATATTATCAGTAAAATTCACCAGTATATTTCATCAAAAAGTTATGGAGAATGCTTGTTACACAAATACATGAATACTTTGCTACTGATATACCAACAAATAAGATCACTCTCTCACAGCTGCCTGCAGAAAAGAGCAATCATTGATCTCAGATTGATTTTTCATGGACACAAATTAAAACAGAGACACCTGTTATGGATCGACTCCTTTTTTTCTTACTTGAGTGAAAATCTAAATGAACAAGTTCAACATCTCTTAGCCAATTATGCAATATGGCTCAACCCCCTGTAAGAAGTATTTCCATGGATATTGACCCCCAAAACAACAACAAATAACAAGAGACCCAATGGTCTAGCACTTATCTGAGTATCGCACATGCACTTTCCACATATCCTTGCAGACGATTACCTGAGAAGAACATAGCAGTGGGGGGGGGGGGGGGAGGGGACATAGTGTCCACTCATTTATTCTATTGCATTGGTGATAATACCTGTCAAGTTCCTAGAAAATTTGGCCATGAAGAATATAAAAAATCTGAAAACTAGCCTTCAATTTGGTCCAAGCCACAAGGGGGACACTCTTAAATCTGCCATACACAAACTTGAAAACAAACTCACTATATAGTATCAATTCAGAGAATTGTGTGTTTTATGGGAGATCTTTTTTTTTGAAAGAAAACTACTGGAGTAATATTATCATATACCTGTTCGCACTCCAAATCCTGCCATTAACACACATGTCTATGGCGAGATTCGGGATTGTGACATCATCGAGATGTTGATTGCGCATTACCACAATTGATGGCGCAAAAAATTGAATGTCCTTTTGTTCGCTATTTTTTGAGATGTAAACTAGCTAACTTTGAGGATACATCGCGGAAATTAATACAAAAACCTGCAAAGAACAATATAAGGTGGAGATTTTGAGGATAAGTCACAGAGAATGATAGATAATCCCATAGAAAACAATATAAGGGGAAAGTGAAGATCTGTCACAGACTCATAAAGCTCTACATAATCAGAACTTGTCTTACGTAGTGGGTGGTCACAGTATAATTACATCATGTATTGTGATTACATCATGTATTGTGATTTCATGCCGCGTTCATGTTCGTTATGATAGACAGTTCAAGCTATGTCCATTCTATCTGTGGCATTAACTGACTGATTTAGGGAATGTTGCCCATTTCCAATTTTAGCACACTACTGCTCTTATTCCTATTGTTGTCGCATTGGGATATCGTACAAATGGGAAATAAGGGTTATGAATACCATTTTATTTTGGTCACGGCTCCACATACAAACACATGTTGCTTCTTAGAAATCCTGGCCTTTAAAGGTCCCATGACACACAAACTTTGGTTTAAATAACATGTTTTTATGGATTACCTAATGCTGAATACCATGATATGAGCCATGCAAGTGACTTTGATAGCTGAGGAATGCCGCTGGAGTTTATTCCCTTGACATCACTGTCACCCTGCCCCCTGAAAACAGCGAAAGTTTTAGGAGTGCGATAATCCAAAGTAACATGACCACATGACGTCAGCAAAGGAAGGCAGCGCTGCCATTACTCTGCTCCTCTTGGCTCACTCTCCCACATCACCACATTGTTCTACACACACTGAGTTGTCTATTGTCATCGAAAAGTTTGGAAAGTTCCATAGATAAACACAATTTTTTCTGTCAAGAAAGGCATAATGCCTACTCACTGTATTGTTGCTGGGTGCAGCAACACTTCAAAAGATAGAGTAAGCCTGCACTTTTTTCCTCGGGACCCCAAATTATGTAAAATTAGGACACAACGAGTAAGAATCAAGAGAGCAAATTGGAATGGGCCTTCGCATTCAAGTGCCGTGTGTGGAGCTCATTTCACAGAGGACTACAAAGACACGGGCCTATATTCGCACTTCAACATTAAGAAAACAAGACGACTGAAGGCGAATGCAGTCCCAACGATTGAAAGTCTTGCTGATCATTTGTCAACCTCTTCCACCAGATTCGTTTTGGAGAAGAAGAGAAAGAGTTGTCTATTGTCATCGAAAAGTTTTGAAAGTTCCATAGATAATCAAAATTTTTTCTGTCAAGAAAGGCATAATGCCTACTCACTGTATTGTTGCTGGGTGCAGCAACACTTCAAAAGATAGAGTAAGCCCGCACTTTTTTCCACGGGATCCCAAATAACGTAAAATTTGGACACGAGTGAGAATCACAAGAGCAAATGGGAATGGGCCTTCGGTTTGAGCTCATTTCATGGAGGAGGACTACAAAGACACGGGACTGTATTCGCACTTCAACATAAAGAAAACAAGACGACTGAAGGCGATTGCAGTCCCAACGATTAAAAGTCTTGCTGATCATCCTTCAACCTCTTCCACGAAAATGACAAGCACTGCCACCAGGTCCGTTTTGGAGAAGAAGAGAAAGATGGAAGTAAGTAGTCTATGTTAGTCTCATAAACTTTCTGAGCAGCAGCGATTCGTTACTGTCTGCACCCTGGGCCAGGGAGGTGACCTCCCTGCTGCGACGGTGCTGTGATGCTGTCTGTGAAGTGCGAATGTACATGATGAGAAACCCATCCACAATTGAGTACTAACAGGCCCTGTTTTGTCAAAAGATAAAATCAATTACAATTACTTCTCTGTTGCTTCTTTATTCTTTGACTTGAGGAAGAAAAGCCTGATGTGGCTGAACAAGTGCCCATGTGGAAATAAAATAAATGAATAAAGAAATGTATGTTATATGATGTGTATATTGCTTTATGTCAAAATTGAAGATGACCCTAGAAGAACTGCAGCCGATAGAGTGCTCACAAGAAAGTCTCAGCAGCAGCACAACAAAGCCAAATCCACACCATCCTCCAAACTCTATTTGGGGGATACAATAGTACACTGCACAGATATAAGCAGTCATTTTCAGCATTTTTTATTTTTTATTTTTTATTTATTTTTTTTTTTTTGGGGGGGGGAGGGGGTGTTTTGTTTCTGCTTGTTTCCCCCAAACATTACAATCAAATGTGTGTGTGTGTTTTTTTTATAATACCAAAGTAGCCCCTTCTCAACACCACAAGGAATTGATGATTTTATTTGAAAAATAACAAAGTCACAATATTTCATTTAGTTTTGAGGCTCTCAACATTTAAATGGTTGTTTTACCAACATGATTTTTTTATTACAAAAGTGAGATGTGTGCAACACAACTTATCACATTCAAAAATAACGTAATTTAAGTAATAATAAAAATTATAGCTGGTTTTTATATAGCACTTTTGTTAAGATCATGCACCAATATTTGGAGCAAGTATTATTGATTGCGTGAATATTGTTTACGTCAATGTGTACTATGCATGAGTACATGACACATAACTCCTTAAATTTGGATTACCCCCTACCAAGTCTTGTTACGACATGCCTCACCTACCATTTCTTTACACAGTATGAAGTAATTTTTCTTTCATTCATGACAGCGGTAAATTCAAAAACGTTGCAGAACATGAACGGAGCTCATTTGCTGATCAACCATCTTCCTGTGAATATCGATACAACGAAGTCTCCTTCTGTGGCTCTTCATTTGACGGAGGCTCTATACTGTACATTCCCTTTCTTGTAGAAAGATTACTGCTTGATTACTACCAGTTTGTCTTGGATGTTTGCTGTTGCCATGGAGAGTTTGGAAACGATGGAGCTGGACACGACGTTTGATTATAATGTGTGTGAGGCTGTATTCATCACAAAGACGAATGTGCTACGTCACAAACGTATGTCCCACGGTCAAGGGATATTATACATGTGTAATACATGCGGAACAATCTTCACTCGGATGGATAACCTGAGATATCAAGAGAAGAAGATCCATGCCATGACCCATCGTGAAAAGGGAGAACAAAGATTCAACTGTTCCCATTACAAAGCGAGACTCCTGACCGGAAAAGCATTTAAACAAACATATCAAGAGGATGCACTGCTCTGCAGAGATATACTTCTGCCACATTTGCAGACCAGTGTTCAACCGAAAGAAGCCGTTTATGAAACACATCAAATATCATCCAGTAAACTTGTCAGCATCTCCACCAAAGCGTGTCAGGAGAGCCGATCCCCCTTGAAAAGAGTAAGTAGGACAAACATGTAAACACTCATGTTATGAACTCATGTTCCATCAAAGAAAAATGACAAGGTACAGCAATCAAATCCTCTGATGCGTGCATTATCAGTAACCGAATCGATGACATCAATATATGTAAGGTGGCAGCAAAGGAATGTAAGAATATCACTGAATAGTGATAGTGATAATGATAGAAATGGGTACTAATGATAATGTGATTATGCATTGTAAAAAAAAATTCTAAAAAGATGAGTTCATGTACATGTAGTTTCAACTTCCAAAAGTCCTTGTGCAGTACTATCATACCCTTTCTGTAAAGAGTTTATAGCAGCGCCTTTTTTGGACTATAATGCAGGTCTATGTTCACAGACACATCAATCTATGTAGATGGATTCTCTTGGTGTCCCTTGTATCAGACATTCGGAGAACATGTCCATACCAACGAAGAGATAATTTCTCTCAATGATGTTGAGTACAGAAACTGTCTTGGAAGATATCCCATTCGAGTGATCGTCCACATGCTTTATGGACCTTCATTTTTTGTAAAAACTTTTGCGTTGCTGCTGCAGTTAACACACACCTTTTGTGAAAACAGACTTTCAGAGCCAATAAACTAATTGAAGCACGAAAGATTGGACTGCCTATATTGTAAGTGGTATAAAATCATCCTGTTCTTATTCAAAAGATGTTTGAAAACACATCACGCTGCAAATTACACATAATTAATCTCTACATAATTTGTTTTAGTTTTTTGTCCCTGTACAATTGTACTATTTTTCCTGTCATGTTTACATTCTGTTTAAGTCAATTATTCAGCGTATATGTATTGAAGGGAACTTCATCCACAAGGCCGCTTGGGCTTTATTGAAGTTCTCTTTTGTTACTTTCATATTCACGTTTCTATAATTTATTACGTTAATATTGTATTGTAAAACTCAGTACTGTATAGTTTTTTAATCAGAAAATGGGATGAATCTAAACGAATGAATGAATTCAGGAAAAATATGTTTCTCTTCTTTTTAATAGTGCAAGCTTTCTTTTAAATCAATTTTTAAATGTTTAACTTAAACATTCAGGGGAGTTTTCAAGAGGTCTTTAAAGAAGGTTTTACCTTCATTTTTTCATCTTGAAAAGTCATGTTTGATTAACTGATCATCCTTCTCCACTTTGAAGGAGAGAGTTTGCTTGAGGGTAAATTATGTGACCTGGTAAGCCTGGTTACCATGGAGGACTGATCCTCCACTTGAATGGATACTTGTGGATGCACTGCTGCTATCTTTGTTGATGGTTGGATTTTCTGTCCATGTTGAAGTCCTTCTCCACTCTGAGTAATTTCCTTAAATTGGTCCTCCCACCACTTCCTTGGTCTCCCAACAGTCCTCTTCTTTTGTGGTTTCAAGGAGTATATTCTTTTCTGCCTTACTGCTGCAGTTAACACACACCTTTGGTGACAACACGCTTCCAGAGCTAATGAACTAATTGAAACACAAAAGGTTGGACTGCCTTAAGTGGTATAAAATCATCCAACTTCTTACAAAGGTTTACAAAAAGAATGCTAAAAATAAGGAGGCCTGTATTATATGGCAACATATTCTTGTATGTCTGTATAATTCTATATATATATGATCTAGTGCAACCTTTCTTTTAATTAACTTTTAAGATGATTAACTTAAAACATTCAAGGGAGTTTCAAGAGGTCTATAAAGAAGGTTTTACATTCATTTTATTTATAAAAATCACATTTGAATTACACAAATCATGCCATCTGATTGAAAATATGAAGATTTAAAATAATCATGAATGTCCATGTCCAATTCTCTTCCCGCATCAAACAGAGACATGATCCTCAAGTATTTTTGGTATGATATCTTGTATGCTCATATTATTGTACTATCAAACTTGGTAAAATGTACTTATTATTCTAAAGTGGGAGTGATCTCAACAGAGGTCCCTCCCATACACTTGCAACGTAGTATGGAGAAATTTTCAGAAATGATATTTGTCAATCTGTTTCATACCCATTTCAGTGATATTATAGACATTGAGCTCTACTGTCAGAGTTATTAGTGTCGGAAATGTAACAAATTGTGGAAAACAAGAAAAGTCTGCTCAGCCACAGAACTACTTGGAAAGCTTTAGGAACTTCGCTCATCTTTCCAAAAGGAATGTCTACAATTCACAATCCTGCAACCATCTGGGAAGACTTATCAGATGAAGGGATCGTAGTGGAGGAAAGTCGGAGGTATTTTTCTAACTTTGCCACTTTTGACATGGAATCGTACCTTAAAAAGATCAAGAGCAAAGGAAATGACCCTTCAGAAAAATTACACTACACCTTCTAGGCACATTCCAATGAATGTGAGCGTAAACTCCATAATTCCTTGGTACATCGACCTGTTTTGCATCATATCAGATGGAGATCCTCAAAAGCTAGTCAATGACATGGTCACATATCTCTTGGAAGTTAGCCAATGTTCATTAGATTTACTGGAAACTAGAATACACTAATATCATAGAGAAGCTGGATGAAAAAATGACTTTGCTAACAAACCAGCCAGTAACGATGCTGAGAATTTATTGTTCATTACCAGAATGTGCATTCAAATAAGGTAGCTACATGATATATGCATACCATATTTGAAACAGTAAGTTAAGTTTTGACCAAAACTTGGTTGCTACAACTTCTTGGGGGGAAAAAAAGTCAAATATAGGTGGAGTTAAAGATCGCCACAAGGATGGAAAAGCAAAACGAGAATGAAACAGTCCTCGAGTAATGCCACAGAAAGAGAAAGGAGGAACGGAGTCCAATGAAAATAGGATGGGATAGTGAGGATAGTGAGAAGGAAAGTGAGGCAGGAGACTGTGAAGAGGAGGATAGTGAAGCGGGCGTGGGGCAGAGTGACGAAAGAAGGAGCAACAACTGGAAAGAATGAGGTGACAGAAAATGTGGAAGATAGCATAAGTCTTGGCAGAGATAAAGGAGGTAGAGGTAGAGGAACACATGACTATAAGATAAGGGCATCATGAAGGTTGAAATCAAACTGAAGGAGACGGACTTCATGAACATTTCCAAGGTACAGGTAGAAACAGAAAGTACAGCTATGTAAAAGGAAAGCACATGCTTGTCAATGTGTGGCAAAGATTCTTCTACAATGACATCTGAACACTGGGCAATTTGGAATGAGAGAGAGAGTTCTTTTGTTTTCACCAATTGTTAAAAAGGTATGTGTTACCGAACCAATGGTGGACACTAAGAACTTGCAACGTAGTCTGGAGAAATTTTCAGAAACAA